>NC_141908.1:70554545-70857575 GCF_057802395.1 Ceratotherium simum simum | reverse complement strand
TTATAGTACTTCTCATTTAATAAAATCATTCTCATTAAAAAATGCTCTTGAGAGTTTCCTTTCCCTTTTTTCATGATTGCGGTAGAATTGATAAACATTTTATAATTCATTTACAACACAAAGGAGAAAATAAGGTAAATAATAATAATATAATTATATTGTTAGCATAGATTATCCACAGATTGCAACCTATAATATCACCTTATATTTGAACATACAATATTTCTAAGAAATTTTATCCTGTGAGAATGCTATAACCATTCTTTCAAAGACTTTATTGGAGGGGAGGGGCATTATTTCATTCTACATCATCAAAGGAGGCATGGAAATATATTCATATAATTCTCACCACAATATAAGAATGAGAAAGAGGATATAGCTTGAATTTCAATATAAGCCTCTATCTAACATTGTATTAAATCACATAGTAATTTTTATCCTTGATAAATATATTTTTTTCTTTTGTTGCTAGAAGTTTGAAGTTATGTTATTAAACATTTCAGGGGTTATTTAGATTGTGCCATATCATATTAACTTAATCATAGAGATTTCTAGATTCTCAGAGTCTAGGAATCATAAGTTTTGAGTTTCCAGGAGCATTCTTAATATTTTGTACAGAACATTGGTCATTATCTTTAGTTTGCAGCTGTATGGGGGTGGGGGAGGGGTGGAGCTCTCGGCTGAGATGATATGCTTTGCAGGTGTATCCCAAGGGCTCCTGAGAGAGTAATCTAGATTCATCTGAAGATCCACAAAAAGTCAATCTGGAATCTATTCTCTTGGGAATCTTTTGACTATCCAGTGTTAACATGATCTGAAGATATTCTGAGGAGCTATAGAAAACAAAAGTCAATATAACATAGAACCAAATCCTTGTATTATTCTCAGAATACCTTGATCAGACTATGGTCCATGTTAAAGCTTTTTGAAACAGAATCTATTACGAGAGCCAATCACAAATGTTGCCCATCTCTCTTTATATATATTGAATATATAGAGAGTATAAGCAAGCAGTACATAAATTAGTTTAAAGAAACATGAACACTGCTCACAAACAAAACATATACAGATTCTATAAAACTCAACAGAAGAATATTGTCGTGAAAGCTTTATGCTCATATCCTAATACTATGACTCTTCCAGGAGAAAGTCAATTTCTTCTGGGCACAAAGTTTATAGTGTTTTTATCTGAAGTAGATGCTAAATTCTGTAAAACCTCAAAATAGAAGTATTTTTGTAGAAAAGATAAAGAGTAACTTCTCTGTTCTAATTTCAATCTTAAATAGAATGCATAGTAACTGTACAACTTTTATTAAGCCAATTTGTTTTTATGTGACTCTGCAAACACATATCTTGTGCTTACATTGGCCATTATAAAATGAATATTGAGGTAAATTTTTGTGTGTTTCTTTATTCACTTTACTAAGTGTTCACTAGCCAAAACAGGGAGAAAAGGGGCAAATAATCATAAATAGAGAAAGTAAGGTCTGAGTCAACATGTCCCTTCATTTGTACTGCAGTTCTGGGAAACACTAACTTGTTAGTAAATAACAACATAATTATTCCATAATTTTGACCAAGAAAGAAAAAATCAACCACCAGTAAACATTCAGCATCTAAATGCAACACAGATTTATTTTTAAAAAAAACTAGAAATAAAATTTGATATCAGTACTTGGCTCTGTAGGATATTTAATGTCCCAAATAATACCTTATGGTTAATATATAATGTTATTATATAATTATTATTATTTTTTAAGTGTTAAAACATGGGCATCCTAATTTATGGTAAAGCAGAGCGTTCAGTAGACTTGGTGCAAGCTACACCTTATTTCAGTGGAGGTGTATATCCATCAGGTTCCAGTTGGGAGATGGAAGCAGATTATCAGTGATTCCAACGGGAAAATTCTATTACAGAGCGTTTTTAACTAGTAAAAGGTGATTAACTACTAAAAGAGGGGAAACGGAGCTTCTAAGGAATAATGAAATAGCAAATGAAGGAAATGGCTTTAACCTCCAGGGATGAGCAAGTGTGAACATGGGAGAAACTAAGAACTTCAAATGGCACACTGCTCCCGAGGCTGGGATGTAGACACTGCTGGAGAGAGTGTGGCTGCCACACGAACAAGCGGCATACTATGGCAAAGAAATTGTCCACGTGTGTGGAATGGAGCTAGTTTGCAGGAGCAGCTCCTGTGTGGCTGAGAAACTTGCTGAAGGTGGGCCAGAGTAGTCCATAGAAACTGCAAGTTTTATGGCCAAGAATTTCACATGAAAGTGCCAGCGTGCCGGACCTGGTCCACAGGAAGTGGTCTGAGAGCACCACTGGGCCTCCCACACCCACTCCCTGGCAGCGACACCTCACCACAGGAAGAAAGGTAGCACACTAGAAGCACACGTTGCTTTGGCCTTCAGTGTCTTGCCAGCTCCCTCTACTGACAAAGTCTAATATTGCACCAAGTGGCAAAGGAAAAATGCGAGTTCAGCTGTAGTATCACAAAGTAGAACAAAGAAGGGTGAATTTGGTACTGAGCGGTGATAAACTGATAGTGTAGGGGAGAAAGAAATTTTCCTCTACTCTTCTAGCTTCTTCTGGCTGGTCTAAGAATTAAATTAACAGAAGACAGGTGAACAGGAGAAAATCAAAGTTTAATAATGTACATGGATGAGACCCAGAAAAACTGAGTAACTCGTCAAAACGGCCAAAGCCACCACCTTAAATATCATCTCAACTAAGGATAAAGGAGGAGGTTGGGGGTAGTGGTTTGGGACTTCAAAGGGGAGGAAGGCCACTCATATGGAGATGGAAAACAAGTGTTTGATAAACAAGTGTTTGCCATGCTGTGCAGAGACAATGGGACATGGAGAGGACTCTGACCTCTAGGTCCTGACAAGTCCCCCCACCACACTTAGCCCCTCTTCTTTTAGATATCTCTGTGATAGCTCTGTTCCTGTTACAGGTCATTTATCTAAGTTCTTTTAGGAAGTTAAGGGGAAAGTAACAAGAAAACTTTCTGAGTCTTTTGTTTCTTAAAAATAATCTGCCTAAAACAATCCTGTTAAAGAGATACATTTTTGGGGTGGCAAATTGTGTTCCCCTTTAATAGCTAGCCTAGTCCATCCCTTTGGCTACTCAACTTTCATATTCATCCTTTTACACACATTAGAATTTCCATTCAAAAACAAAACAACTCTGTTTCCGCCTAACAAGATACAGCTATTCTTGTAGCTCAAGTAAAAAACTTCCAAAACTTTTCTGAAAACGAGCAGAATTCTAACAGTCATTTTATCAATAGTTGGCTATATTGATCACTCCTCATAGTCTTCCCACAGTCCAACTAAGTACTCTGTTACCTAAATACTAAGTTAGAAAACTGAGCTGTAACGACTTGGAATTGATGCAAATGATCTGTAACCAATCTATAAATAAAAATTAGGCTGAGTTTATTATGAGCCAGGTCTGAAGACTATAGACCAGGACCTTCCTTCTCGAAGGAAGGAAAGGCACCAAAGAAGTGGGGTGCAGAGAGTGGTTATATACTATCTTGGCACATAGAGCATACATCACATATGACAGAATTATCTCTTCTGCTACTGTCACGAGATGCTTAGCTGGCAGAGCAGGTCAGTGGTCAGCAGGTCAGTGGTCACAAGGTGAGCACAGCAGGTCAGTAATTAATCCTTAGTTTCCAGGAAGAGATGCGTAACCTTAAAGAAATGCCAATATGGCGGGAAGATACATCTTCATCTTTAAGGGCTTCATTCTTGTCTTTGGGCCACAGTAAATGTTTAAAGCAGATGTACAATGCATGCTCAACAGGCCATGTCAGGTCCTTTGGGAAATACAAGGTTAGGCTGAATTAGTTTCACACCAAATGGCTTCCTCATGTACTCCAGTATCTCCTATTGCTTTTCATTTATTTATCAAATAGAAAACAATATGGGAAGAAGGAGGGAGAAGAAGGGGATATTTAAGAAATGCAAAGAAATGTAGAAACATAATGAGAAATAGAAAATATGCAAGATTTATCTAGTCCTAGTTTTTGTAATGGGGCTTGAGACTGTAGTTGTTATCTGTGACATCTTTCGTCTACCCAGAAGGAAACTCCCTCAGATAGAACTTCAGTTTTGGGGAATTCTTTAACCAGTGGGTTGATCCAAACTTTCATTCCTTATGGTTCTGAGTCCTCAATTGTCCTACACAAATATCACTTTTAGCATGCAAAGCTGCAGTATTTTTTGAACAATAAATTTTTTAATTTAGATCCAATATTTTCACCTCTATTAGGAAATCATTTCTTAAAAACTAACTGATGAAACAATTATACATTTCTGTATGTCATCTCTGAGTTTTGTACACTTCCAATGAACGTGGCCAGTAGTTAAAAATCATCTTATTTATAGTCATTTTCTAAAAAGCTGAAAACAGATGTCAAGACAAATAGGAGAAAAGAAGCAACTTTGCTTTGCTTTTTTCTTTTGTCATTTAAAAAGAGAACACCTAAGCAAAAAAAATAAATTTATGGATAATGTGGCAGGGTGTTATTTTTGAGATGGTATCCAAATGGTATATATATATATGTGTTTTTTGCCATCCTCCTCACTGCCCACTCTCACACAGACACACGCTCACTATAGCAAATAGCACATTCTTAATTATTGCAAAGAATTATGCAGAAAAAAAGAGAATCTCTTACTTTGTTTTCCAGAAGTGTGAGCCCATTTATGAAGAGTATGTTAAATTCTTCTGAGACTAACACATGTCAGAGAATAGGTCCAAGGAACATAATTAGGAACAAAAGGCAGGTAAGGCATATAGATCAATAAAGGTGAGAGTCCAGAAATTAACTTGTATGTCTATTGTCAACTGCTTTTTGACAAGGTGTGGAGAACATTCAATGGGGAAAATATAGTCTTCTCAAGAAATGATGCTGGATGGACCACATGCAGAAGAATGACATTACACTCTTACCTCCCACCACATGCAAAAATTACTCATACTGAATCAAAAACCTAAATGTAAGAGCTAAATCTATAAAATTCTCAGAAGAAAATGCAGGAGTAAAGCTGCATGATGTTGAGTTTGTCAGTAGCTTCTTAGATATGACATCAAAAGGATGAGTAACAAATGAAAAATAGATAAATTGGACTTCATCAAAAGTCCATTCATTAAGATATCTATATTTCAATAGACGCTATCAGGAAAGTGAAAAGATAACCCACAGAATGGGGAAAATACTTGCAAATCATGCATTTGATAAGAAACTTATACAGAGATTATATAAAGAACGTTTACAACTCAATAATAAAAAGACAAAAAATCCAATTAAAAATGGATGATCGTGGGCCCGGCCCCTTGGCCAAGTGGTTCAAGTTCCACGTGCTCTGATTTGGCAGACCATGTTCATGGGTTGGTTCAGATCCCAGGTGCTCACTTACTCTACTCACCAGCCATTCTATGGTGGGATCCCACATAAAAAATAGAGGAAGATTGGCACAGATGTTAGCTCAGGGCTAATCTTCCCCAAGCAGAAAAAGAGAAGGATTGTGGGCCAGCCTGGTGGTTCAGTGGTTAGGTGCACACACTCTGCTTCGGTGGTGTGGGGTTTGCAGGTTCGGATCTGGGGCGCACACCAATGCACTGCTTGTCAAGCCATGCTGTAGTGGCATCCCATATAAAGTAGAGGAAGATGGGCATGGATGTTAGCCCAGGGCCAATCTTCCTCAGCAGAAATGAGGAGGATAGGCATTGGATGTTAGCTCAGGGCTAATCTTCCTCACAAAAAAAAAAAAAAAAGAGGAGTATTGGCAATGGATGTTAGGTCAGGGCAAATCTTCCCAGGGACAAAAAAAAAAAAAAAAAAAAAGCATGATCACAAGGCATTGGATCCTCTTGGGGATCCTCTCTTTGAAAATAGTTTGGCAGTGCTTATGAAAGTTTTATAGGTGCATATCTTTACCTAGCAGTGCTAATCCTAGAATGTATCTGACGAAAATTTTTGCACAATTTTTCAGATATATATAAATATATAAAATATATGTTATATGTGCATATATGTATAATACACATTTTATATATTCATTTTATCTGATATATACAATTTATATATACTTTTTTATGTTTACTTATTATAGATATTTCATCACAGCACGATTCATCACAGACAGCACTGGGTGATATAGCAAGGAATTGTAAACAACCCTGATATTCATGTACAGGGGATCGATCAGTAAACTGTGGTCCACATGTGCAAGTTAATAGCGTGCATCTGTTAACTTGGATGAGCTGGATCTATGCCTGTCGACAAGGCACAACCTCAGGCGATACTCGTATATGAAGAAACATATTGACCAATAGTCAGCATCTAGGATTCCATTTGTAAAAACCACATGTATATGTATCAACATGCATAAACACATATATTTAAATGTATTTGTGTGTGTGAGAAAGAATGAGAAAGACATAGCCTGAGAGACATGTACAAACCATTAAATGATGATCACCTATGATAGGTGGGACTTTCAAAATCTTTTTTCTTTTCCTGTAGATGATGTGTAAAATTTTTATAAAGTCTATGTGTTATTTTTATAATTCTAAAAAGATTAAAATCATATATTAAAAGTTAAAAAAATAACAAAAAAATGGGAAAAAGATCAGAATAGATATTTCTTCACAGAAGAGGTGCCAATGAACTCATGAAAAGATGTTTAGTCATTAGGGAAATGTAAATCAAACAATAATGAGATGTCACATCAAACTCACTAAGGTGGCTGGAATCAAAAATTCAGATAAGTTCTGGTGAGGTTTTGGAGAAGTTAGAACTCTCGTACAGTGCTGGTGTGAGCATAACTTGATGCAACCACTTTGGCAAATAGTCTGGCAGTTACTCAAATGGTTAAACATAAAAATTTCATATGACTCAGCAATTCCACTCCTAGGTATATACTCAAGGGAAATGAAAGCATGTGTCTACACAAAATTGTATACATGCATGTTCAGGACTGCATTATTCATAATAGCCAAAAAGTAAAAACAACCCATATGTCCATGAACTAATAAATGAATAAACGAAATCTAGTGTACCCACACAATGGAATATTATTTAACTGTATAAAGGAATTAAGTGCTGACATTTGCTACAACATGGATGAACCTTGAAAACATCATGCTAAGTGAAAGAAGCCAGTCACAAAAGACCACATAGTGTATAATCATGTTTATAGGAAATTTCCAGAATAGGTGAATCTACAGAGACAAAGGAGTAATGGCTTATAGGGCTGGAAGGGATATGGGGACAAGGAGGTGACAGTTAAAGCACATGGAGTTTCTTTTGGAGGTGACGGAAATATCTTATAATTGACTGTTCTGGTGGTCATACCTCTCTGTGAACATACAAAAACCATTGATTTGTATACTTTAAATGGATGAATTATATGGCATGTGGATTATATCTCAAATAAGGTGCTACATATTTTTTAAAAAGAACAATGGACAGATTTCATTCATATAGAGAATGATCTACCTCTTGGTAGCTCCTCTTGGTCTGTAACATCTTGGAGAGGTGGATGTGCTATAGAGAGAGCTGTGGAGACATACACCTGAGAGAGCAGAGAATGAATTATACACTTCGCACTTAAAAAATATAATAATTTGTGGTAAAAAAGAGAGGAAGTCAGAAATTACATCAGCTTTGAGAAGTTTTGTTTCAATTCTAATATCCAATATGAGAATACTTCCTTCAGGACACACAATGATGGTTCCATTGAGCTGAGACTTAAGATGGCCTTCTGGCCATTAGTTCTCGTTCCTTTAAGCAACATATCAACAAGTAAGTTACTATTACAGCTAAGATGACTGATACTATTTATCAAGAGGAAATAGAGTGATAGAAGGTAATGGGACTCTTAGGAAATCTCAGAGGTCCTGTAATACGGCTGTATTAGTTACCTACTATTGTGTAACAAATTACTTCAAAACTTTGTGGCTTAAAAAAAACATTATCTCACAATTTTTTGAGTCAGGCATCCAAACATGACTTAGAGGGGTCTTCTGGCCCAGGGTCTTTCACGAGGCTGCAATCAAGCTCCCAGCTAGGGCTGCAGTGTTCTCAAAGCTCTCTAGGAGTAAATCCACTTCCAAATCCCCTCATGTGGTTGGTTGTTGGCAGACTTCAAGTCTCACTGGATGTTGACTGTAGACATCATTTCCTTATCATGTGGTCCTCTCCATGGGGCTACTCTCAACATGGCAGCTGAATTCCCACAGAGTGAGTAGAGGAAACAGAGAGGAGAGAGAGAGAGAAAAGAGAGAGAGAAGAGAGAGACAGAGAGATGGATGTCATAGTCTTTATGTAACCTAATCTCAGTTATGGTATCCCATAACTTTTGTTATATTCTATTTGTTAGAAATGATTCACTAACTCCAGCCTATACTCAAGAGGAGGGGATTACATGAGGGTAAATACTGGAGGAGGAGTCTTTGGGGACCATATTTGACATTGTCTATTACACCTGTCATGTGCAGTATGAAAAGTTAATATAATAGAGAAACCTCAAAGGGGCAGAACTAAGAAGAGTTTCTTAAGAATGATGTTTTAGTTCAATATATTAGGTAAATAATGATAATCAGCTGAGGCACTGGTTGAGGGCAAAGGAAACATGGAAAAAGTGGGAAAATAAAATTGTAAATACCAAACATAGTCTTGTAATTCTTATCACTTGTCACATATAGGGAAACTGTAGTATCTATCCATATTGCAATAGATTGAGATATATGAAACTTGCTAAAGATCATAATTTTACCACTTCTGTATTTCTACTAGAAATTATTGTCATGGAGAACTTGGGTTTTTCTATAACAATATCTAATATCCATTCATTGCTTAGGTTTTGAGGTGCAAGTGTGAGCCATCCATGTTTTGGAAGTGAAATGTATCAGACATAGCATGTTTCCAGAGCCAATAGGTGCAGCAGTGGCAGCTTCCAAATCTCTGGATCAAAGGGAAAAAAATATATTCCTTCAGTCAACAATCCCTGCAGTTTTCTGCTGATTTGCCAGCTTCCTCATATTGGCAGAAGTAGGAGATCCCCCCAAGACTTATTTATCTTATAACTGGAAATTTCTACCTTTGAGTCCCTTCACCCATCTCACCCACCCCCCACCCTCTGCCTCTGGCAACCACCAATCTGTTCTCTGTATCTATGAAGTTGGTTTTTTGTTTTTGTTTTTGTGTTTTTTTAGATTCCACATATAAGTGAGATCATATGATATTTGTCTTTCTTTGTCTGACTTATTTCATTTAGCATAGTGCCCTCAAGGTTCATCCACGTTGTTGCAAATGGCAAGATTTCATTCTTTTTTATGCCTGAATAATATTCCATTGTGTGTGTGTGTACATATATATATATATATATATATATATATATATATATAACATTTTCTTTATCCATTCATCCATCAATGGACACTTAGATTGTTTCTATATCTTGGCTATTGTAAAGAATGCTGCAGTGAATACGGGGGTGCATATATCCTTTCAAATTAATGTTTTCATTTTTTTCTGGTAAATACCCAGAAGTGGAATTGCCAGATCATATGGTAGTTCTATTTATTTATTTATTTATTTATTTATTTATTTATTTAATTTATTTTTATTGATGTTTTAATAGTTTTTAACATTGTGAAATTTTGGGTTGTACATTTTTGTTTGTCCATCACCATATATATGACTCCCTTCACCCCTTGTGCCCACCCCCCACCCCCCACCCCTACTGCCCCTGGTAACCACAATACAGTTTTCTCTGTCCATGTGTTGGTTTATATTCCACATATGAGTGAGATCATACAGTGTTTGTCTTTCTCTTTCTGGCTTAATTCACTTAACATAATGCCCTCCAGACCTATTCATGTTGTTGCAAATGGGACGATTTTGTCTTTTTTTACGGCTGAGTAGTATTCCATTGTATATATATACCACATTTTCTTGATCCAATCGTCAGTCGAGGGACACTTAGGTTGCTTCCACTTCTTGGCTATGGTGAATAATGCTGCAATGAACATAGGGGTGCATAAGCCTCTTTGGATTGTTGATTTCAGGTTCGTTGGATAGATTCTCAGTAGTGGGGTAGCTGGATCATAGCGCATCTCTA
This sequence comes from Ceratotherium simum simum, assembly GCF_057802395.1. Lineage (NCBI taxonomy): Eukaryota > Metazoa > Chordata > Mammalia > Perissodactyla > Rhinocerotidae > Ceratotherium > Ceratotherium simum. Next base: position 70,847,426 of record NC_141908.1, on the reverse strand, counting down.
TTTTTAATTCTTTGAGGAATCTCCATACCATTTTCCATAGAGGCTGCACCAGTTTGCATTCCCACCAGCTGTGTATGAGGGTTCCTGTTTCTCCACATCCTCTCCAATATTTCTTGTTTTTTGTTTTGGTGATTATAGCCATTCTAATGGGTGTGAGGTGATATCAGTGTTGTTTTGATTTGCATTTCCCTGATGATTAATGATGTTGAACATCTTTTCATGTTCCTATTGGCCATCTGTATATTTTCTTTGGAGAAGTATCTGTTCATTTCCTCTGCCCATTTTTTGATTGAGTTGTTAGTTTTTTTGTTTTTCAGTTGTGTGAGTTCTTTATATATTACGGAGATCAACCCCTTGTCAGATGTATGTTTTGCAAATATTCTCTCCCAGCTGGTGGGTTGTCTGTTCATCTTGATTCTGGTTTCATTTGTCTTGTAGAAGCTCTTTAATCTGATAAAGTCCCACTTGTTTATTTTTTCTTTAGTTTCCCTAGTCTCAGTAGGCATGTCATCCAAAAAGATTCTTTTATGACCAATGTCAAATAGTGTGTTGCCTATATTTTCTTCCACGAGTTTTATAGTTTCAGGTCTCACCTTCAGGTCTTTGATCCATTTTGAGTTAATTTTTGTGAATGGCGATAGCAGATGGTCGACTTTCATTCTTTTGCATGTGGCTGTCCAGTTTTCCCAACACCATTTATTGAAGAGAATTTGCCTTCTCCATTGTATGTTCTTAGCTCCTTTGTCAAAAATTAGCTGTCCGTATATGTGTGGTTTTAGTTCTGGGCTTTCAATTCTGTTCCATTGATCTGTGTGTCTGTTTTTGTACCAGTACCATGCTGTTTTGATTACTGTTGCTTTGTAGCATGTTTTGAAGTCAGGGATTGTGATGCCTCCTGCTTTGTTCCTTTTTCTTAGGATTGCTTTAGCTTTTCGGGGTCTTTTGTTGCCCCATCTGAATTTTAGTATTCTTTTTTCTGTTTCTGTGAAGAATGTCATTGGGATTCTGATTAGGATTGCATTGAATCTGTAGATTGCTTTAGGTAATATAGACATTTTAACTATGTTTATTCTTCCAATCCATGTGCATGGGATGTCTTTCCATTTCTTTATGTCATCATCGATTTCTTTCAATAAGGTCTTGTAGTTTTCATTGTATAGGTCTTTCACCTCGTTGGTAAGATTTATTCCTAGATATTTTATTCTTTTTGATGCAATTGTAAATGGTATTATCTTTTTGAGCTCTCTTTCTGTTAGTTCATTATTAGCATACAGAAATGCAACTGATTTTTGTAGATTGATTTTGTACCCTGCAACTTTGCTGTAGTTGTTGATTGTTTCTAATAGTTTTCCAACAGATTCTTTAGGGTTTTCTATATATAAAATCATGTCATCTGCAAATACTGAGAGTTTCACCTCTTCATTACCTATTTGGTTTCCTTTTATTCCTTTTTCTTGTCTAATTGCTCTGACCAAAACCTCCAGGACTATGTTGAATAAGAGTGGTGAGAGTGGGCAGCCCTGCCTCGTTCCTGTTCTCAGAGGAATGGCTTTCAGTCTTTCCCTGTTGAGTCTGATGTTGGCTGTGGGTTTGTCATAAATAACCTTTATTATGTTGAGGTACTTTCCTTCTATTCCCATTTTGTTGAGAGTTTTTATCATAAATAGATGTTGTATCTTGTCAAATGCCTTCTCTGCGTCTATTGAGATGACCATGTGGTTTTTATTCTTTGTTTTGTTGATGTGGTGTATCACGTTGATTGATTTGCGGATGTTGAACCATCCCTACATCCCTGCTATAAATCCCATTTGATCATGGTGTATGATCTTTTTAATGTATTTCTGTATTCGGTTTGCCAATATTTTGTTGAGGATTTTTGCATCTATGTTCATCAGCGATATTGGCCTGTAATTTTCCTTCTTTGTATTGTCTTTGTCTGGTTTTGGTATCAGGGTGATGTTGGCCTTGTAGAATGATTTAGGAAGTGTTTCATCTTCCTCTATTTTTTGGAATAGTTTGAGAATGATGGGTATTAAATCTTCTTTGAATGTTTCATAAAATTCACCAGAGAAGCCATCTGGTCCTGGACTTTTATTTTTGGGGAGGTTTTTGATTACTATTTCAATCTCTTTACTTGTGATTGGTCTATTCAGATTCTCCATTTCTTCTTGGTTCAGTTTTGGGAGGTTGTATGAGTCTAAGAATTTATCCATTTCTTCTATATTGTCCAATTTGTTGGCATATAATTTCTCATAGTATTCTCTTATAATCCTCTGTATTTCCGTGGTATCTGTTGTAATTTCTCCTCTTTCATTTCTAATTTTATTTACTTGAGTCGATTTCTCTTTTGTTCTTAGTAAGCCTGGCTAAGGGTTTGTCTATTTTGTTTATCTTCTCAAAGAACCAACTCTTTCTTTCATTAATCCTTTCCACTGTTTTTTTTGGTCTCAATTTCATTTATTTCTGCTCTGATTTTTATTATTTCTCTCCTTCTGCTGACTTTGGGCTTTGTTTGTTCTTTTTCTAGTTCTGTTAGGTGTAATTTGAGGTTGCTTATTTGGGCTTTTTCTTATTTGTTAAGGTGGGCTTGTTTTGCTATGAGTTTCCCTCTCAGGACCGCTTTTGCTGCATCTCATATGGTTTGGTATGGCATATTTTCATTTTCATTTGTTTCCAGATAGTTTTGGATTTCTCCTTTAATTTCATCAATGATCCATTGGTTGTTCAGTAGCATGTTGTTTAGTCTCCACGTTTTTGTCACTCTCCCAGTTTTTTTTTTCTTGGTTGATTTCCAGTTTCATAGCATTATTGTCTGAAAAGATGCTTGTTATGATTTCAATCTTCTTAAATTTATTGAGGCTAGCTTTGTTTCCCAACATATGGTCTATCCTTGAGAATGTTCCTTGCATGCTTGGGAAGAATATGTAGTCTGCTGTTTTTGGATGGAGTGCTTGTATATGTCTACTAGATCCATCTCATCCAGTTTTTCATTTAAGTCTACTATTTCTTTATTGACTTTTTGTTTGGATTATCTAGCCATTGATGTAAGTGGGGAATTAAGATCCCCTACTATTATTGTGTTGTTGTTAATGTCTCCTTTTAGGTTTGCTAATAGTTGCTTTATGTTCATTGGTGCTCCTATGTTGGGTGCATATATATTTATAAGTGATATGTCTTCTTGGTGGAGTGTCCCTTTTATCATTATATATTTCCCATCTTTGTCTCTCTTAACCTGTTTTATCTTGAAGTCTACTTTGTCTGATATGAGTGTGGCAACACCTACTTTCTTTTGTTTGCGCTTGCTTGGAATATTGTCTTCCATCCTTTCACTCAGAGCCTGTGCTTTTCATTAGAGCTGAGGTGTTTCCTGGAGGCAGCGTATTGTTGGGTCTTGCTTTTTAATCCATCCTGCCACTCTGTATCTTTTGATTAGAGAGTTCAATCCATTTACATTTAGGGTAATTATTGATATATGAGGGCTTAATGTTGCTGTTTTGTCACTTATTTTCTGGTTCTTTTGCATTTTCTTTGTTTCTTGTCCCGTTTGTTTCAGACTGCCAATTCAGTTTGGTTGTTCTGTCTTATGACTCTTCTAGTTTTCTCTTTATCATATGTGATTTTGTTTTGATTATTTGTTTAGTGGTTACCTTGAGGTTTGTGTAAAAAATCTTGTGTATGAGCTAGTTCATTATCTGATGGCCTCCTATTTCCTTATACTAAGTCAATTCAATCACTTTCCTCTTCCCCTTCTAAGTCATTCTTGTTATACCTTATTCTATCTTGTGTTGTGGGTGTGTGTTTACAGTGATGAGGTTAAATTTATTTTTTGTGAATTCCTTCCTTGGATCTTTAATTTTGATATTTAAGTGGTTGCTAACCTATTCTGGTAAAGATCTACTATTTTTCTGAGTTTGTCTACCTATTTTTCTCCTTGCTCCAAGCTTTGTATTCCCTTTCTCTTCTTTTTTTCAAGTCTGAGGGCCTTCTTGAATATTTCTTGTAGTGGGGGTCTTTTAGCCACGAACTCTCTTAGCTTTTGATTATCTGAGAAAGTTACTATTTCTGCATCATATTTGAAGGATATTTTTGCTGGATAGAGTATTTTTGGCTGAAAGTTTTTGTCCTTCAGTATTTTGAATATATCATTCCAGTCTCTCCTATCCTGTAAAGTTTCTGTTGAGAAATCTGCTGAGAGCCTGATGGGAGTTTCTTTGTACATTATTTTTTGTTTTTGTCTAGTTGCCCTTAATATTGTTTCTTTGTCATTGACTTTGGCCAGCCTTACCGCGAGATGTTGTGGAGTGGGCCCTTGCCTGTTGACGTATTTAGGTGATCTGTTGGCTTCACTTACTGGTATTTCTTGCTCCTTCCCCAGATTTGGGAAGTTCTCACCTATTACTTCCTTGAATAGGCTCTGTGTTCCTCTTTTCTTCTCTTCTCCCTCGGGAATACCTATAATTTTTATGTTACGTTTCCTAATAGAGTCAGATATTTCTCGGAGACTTTCTTCATTTCATTTTAGTCTTAATTCTCTCTCCTCTTCCATCTGGAGCATATCTGTATTCCTATCCTCTATAATGCTAATTCTTTCCTCCATATTGTCAGCTCTGTTCTTTAAAGATTCCAGATTCTCCTTTATCTCCTCCATTGTGTTCTTCATCTCCATCAGCACTGATTAGTTTTTCTTTATGATTTCAATCTCTTTTGTGATGAAACTCCTAATCTCATTGAATTGTTTGCCTTTGTTGTCTCGTATATCGTTGAGTTTTTTTTATGATAGCTATTTTGAAATCTCTGTCATTTAGGTTATGGATTTCTGTGTCTTCAGGGTTGGTTTCTGGGTGCTTGTCATTTTCCTTCTGGTCCAGTGATTTCATGTACGTGTGCATTGTGGTTCCTGTATTGGCTTTGTTTTTACTCATCCTGGAAATATCTGGTTGCAATTTCCACCGGCTGCCACGTGTGGGGGTAAAGGGCTATGTAATCTGAGCCCCCTGCGCTCTGCCCCGGCTGTTCACTGTGATCGGCTGGCTGCTTGGTCTGGTCTGGTTGGCTGAGCTGCAGTGTCCGGCTTTCGGGGAGTGGGGGGAGGGCTCTCTCCTTTGCCCACTGAGTCCCTGGCATGGGGGACTTCTCGTTCACCCCTCGTTATCTGCTCTCCTGAGGTGCTCAGATGTTGACGGTACCCCGTAGCAGTTCTGAGTCCTCTGTGTGGGAGTTTCCCACTGGCTGAGAGAGTCTGAAGAGCTACAGTTTCTCCAAAGAGGGCCGCCCCTCCCCCCTCTCTGGGAGCCGAGCAGACCGGGATCACTGATCTGATGGGGAGGGAGAGGAGTTCTCCTTACCTCTCCCCACTTCCTCCAGGGGCCCAGCACACTCCACTCTCAGATGTTCAGCAGTGTGGATCTTTCTGATCATCCTTTTTGCTGTCTAGGAGTCAGTTGTTGGTCTGTGACTGTTCCTTTTGTTGCATCTTATCAGGGGAAGAGTTTACGGGAAAGCTCACTCCGCCATGGTGCTGATGTCACTGGTAGTTCCATTTTTCATTTTTTGAGAAACCTCCATACTGTTTTCAATAGTGTCTGCACCAATTAACATTCCCACCAACAGTGCATAAGCGTTCCCTTTTCTCCACATTCTTGCCAAAACTTGTTATTTCTTGTCTTTTTTATAATAGCCATTCTAACAGGTCTGAGGTAATATCTTATTGTGGTTTTGATTTGCATTTCCCTGACGATTAGTGATGTTGAACATCTTTTTGTGTACCTGTCGGCTTTCTGCATATCTTCTTTGGAAAAATGTCTATTCAGATCTTCTACTCCTTTTTTAATAAAATTGTTTGTTTTTTGCTATTGAGTTGTATGTGTTCTTTATATATTTTGGATATTAACCCCTTATCAGATATATGATTTGCAAATATTTTCTCCTATTCAGTAGGTTGCCCTTTCATCTTGTTGATGGTTTCCTTTGCTGTGCAGAAGCTTTTTAGTTTGATGTGGTCCCACTTGTTGATTTTGGCTTTCTTTGCTTTTGGTGTCAAATCCAAAATATCATTGTCAAGACAGATCTCAGGGAGCTTACCACCTATCTTTTTTTCTAGGAGTTTTATGGTTTCAGGTCTTACATTCAAGTTCTTAATCCATTTTGAGTTAAATTTTGTGTATGGTGTCAGATAGTGGTCCAGTTTCATTCTTTTGCATGTGGCCGTCCAGTTTTCCCAAACCACTTATTGAAGAGACTGTCTTTCCCATTGTATATTCTTGGCTCCCTTCTCAAATTAACTGACCATATATATGTGGCTTTATTTCTGGCCTCTCTCTTCTGTTCCATTGATCTAGGTATCTGTTTTTATGCCAATACCATACCATTTTGATTACTATACCTTTGTAATACAGTTTGAAATCAGGAAACGTGATGCTTCCAGCTTTGCTCTTTCTCAGAATTGCTTTGGATCTTTGGCATCTTTTGTGGTTCCATACAAATTTTATAATTGTTTGTTCTATTTCTGTGAAAAATGCCATTGGAATTATGCTAGGGATTGCATTGAATATATAGATTACTCATGGACAATTTTAAAACATAGTTTCAGTATGTTAAACTGAATTGCCTTATTTTAATACTGACAGGACAAAATCCAATCAAAGAACAGCTAAGATCTCAATCAGCTGCTTACTGATTTATTCAAGCACTTGAGAGTTAATCATTAAGGCTAAAATCTCTAATATGTGCCAATGCTTAGAAGGTTTTAAAAGCTATTCTATATTCTCTTGGTATTTATTTTAATAAAAAGCAACATATTTATATGGCATCATATTAAAGCTATAACTATCAATGATTTATTCCTGCAAATTAGCAAGCCTTAAAATTTTTATTAAGGACATTTTCAAATATACGAATAATATAATAATCCCCTAGGTATACATTCTCCAGATTTAGCAGTTATCAGCATTCTTGTGTCATCTATTCCCACCCCCTACAATTTTTTTTTTCTGGAATGTTAAAATATAACCCAGATAGCATATAATTTCCCTTATGAATGTCCACTAAGAGATGGTTCCCTTTTAAAAATGAACCACAATGCCATTATCATAACTAGCAAAATTAACAATAATTAAGCTTAATACCATATTATATCCATGCCATATCCAGTTTTCCCCTGTTAACTCCATAATGACTTTATACTGTTGATTTTTTTGAATCAGGATCCAAAGTCCATGTAATATATTTTATTGTTATTGTATTAGTTTTATAGTACAATTATACAATCTAGTGTTTTTCTAATACAATGTATTTATTTTCTAATATTGCTGTTGAAATAAATTAATAGAACCTGGTTTAAAACAACACAAATTTATTAACTTACAGTTCTGTAGGTCAGAAGTCTGATATGGGTCTTATCAAGCTAAAATCAAAGTATTGGCAGGGTTTCCTCTCTTTCTGGAAGCTCTCAGAAGAATCCATTTCCTTGCTTTTCCAACTTCAAGAGGCTGTCCCTATTCCTTGGCTTAGGGCCTTCTTGCTTCATTTTCAAAGCCATCAGCTTTGCTTCTCTCACTTCACATCTCTCTCTGACTACTGCCTAGGAAAGTTCTCCACTTGTAAGGATGCATATGATTAGATTGGGCCCATCCAGATATTCCAGGATAATCTCCCCATCACAAGGTTTGTAACCTCAACCACATCTCCCAAGCACTTTTGCCATGTAAGGTAATATAGTCATAGCTTCTGAGAATTAGGGTATTGATGTCTTTGGGGGCCATTGTTCTGCTTACCAGAGGTATATCTCTTAAATGTTTTGTTTTTCATTATAGTTTTTTAACCATTTATTTTGAGACTGTTATAGACTCACTGGAAGTTGCGAAAAGAGTACTGTATATAGACTCTGATGGACCCTTCATCCAGCTCCCCTCAATGATGACATCTTATATAGTTGTAAATCAATATCAAAACTAGAAAATTGACATTGATACAATTTCAATTACTAGACTACAGACCTTATCCAATTTTCATCAGTTTTTTCATTTACTTATTTGTGTGTATAGTTCTATCTAATTTCATCCCATATGTATATTCATGTGACCACTGCAGTCAAAATACAGAACTGTTCCATCACCACAAAGAAACTTTCTGTCCTACTCCTTAGTAGTTGTGCACCTACCCCACCACTGTCCTCGTTCATTGGCAACTGATAATCTCGTCTCCATTTCTATAGTTGCATCATTTCAATAGTATTATGTAAAGGGAACTGTACAATATGCAAGCTTTTGAGATTGGATGCTTTTTTCTCTAAGTATAATTCTCTTGAAACACATCCAAATTGTTATGTGTATGATTAATTGGCTCCTTTTTTTATTGCTGAGTAGCATTTCATTGTATGGATGTACCAGACTTTGTTTAACCTTTCATCCGTTGAAGGACATTTGAGATGTTTCCAGTTTTGAGTTGTTAAAAATAAAGCTGCTAGGAGCCTTTGTGTTCAAGTTTTTATGCAAACACAAGTTCCATTTTTTTGGGTAAATGCCCAAGAATGAGATTGTTAGGTCATATGATAAGTAAGTGTTTAATTTTTTAAGAAACTACCAAACTCTTTTCCACAGTGCCTGCCCCATTTTACATTCCCACCAGCAATGTACACAAGATATAGCGTCTCTGCGATCTTGCCAGCATTTGGCATTAACGTTATTATTTTTTTAATTTAGTCACTCTAATATGAATGTAGTGATAATTCATTGTGGTTATAATTTGCATTCTGCTAATGGCTAATGATGTTGAACATCTTTCCATGTGCCTCTAAGATTTTAGAGACAGCCTTGCTTCATAATTCAATGAATATTGAATATAACTATGTAGTCTTTACTTAGTAATTCTGATTACAAGTCAAAATAAAAACTCTTGTAATGTTCCCTTGTGATTTATGTGCATTTATGAGGTTTATGAAATACAAATCACATAAAAGAAGATATAGTTAGAACAAAACCTCATTAATCTGTTTTCATCTATTCCATAATATATGATAATTCAGGCAAATGCTGCTGTTAATTTTTTTCCTCCTAAGAGAACTCTTCCTTTTAGAAGCTAAATTAAGAGTGAGAAAGGAAGTAGCAAAGAATACATATTTTTATTCTATATTTTGTTCACATTTTTAACAAGCATAAAATGATAGTATTTATTAATTGGGATCTATCTATCTATCTATCTATCTATCAAAAGATCAAAAGAGAAATATAAAAGACACACAGTCATTATATACCCCAACTTCAGGAGCAGGAAGTCCATCCAGATAAGAGAGGAGAAGGAAGTGTTGGTGGGAAAGAGGTTTTCCTTGGCATTTAGCACTCTGTAGTTATTTTGTTAAATCTGATACATTATGGAAAAATGGTAACATCTATTAACTCTGGGTGGTAGTGCAGCACTGGTTGTTATATAATATTTTTGCATGAAAATTTTATAAAGAAAAACATAAAAAATTAAAATGCAATGTTATTATTATTATATATACGTATTATGTGTCTATTATGTGTCAACTTTTGTTCTAAACCCTTAATGTGTCATCTCATTTAATCCACACAAAATCCCTAAGAGACAAGAATTACTTTGTCTGTATTTTTCAGATAAACAAACTGCAAGATAAAGGGTTTCTTCTCTATGTGGAAGAACTGGGGTTTCAGCCAAAGTGCTCTAACTTCATGTTGGGGATTTCGCTATCATGATTTGAAAACTTTGATAATAATGCTTTTGTATTTACCAAGAAATTTATCTATTACTTGTAAGTATCTGTGCTTCAGGACCTATATAGATATTAAAAAGGATTGAGTTGCATCCTTTCTGCTGAAATCTCTGTTTTTTAGCCACAGTTTCGAGAATGTTGACAGAAACTTCAAATGTTTTCTCTTGAAAGAATATTTAGTGATTACCAATTGAAAAGAAACTTCAATTTCAGTACATAGTGCTATGAAAACAATCTAAGATGAAAATATTTTAATGACATCGTGGAACACTTCAGAGTAGGATGTTCCAGGAATTGGTCTCTCCATGAGGACAACTATTGAGCTGGCAAGCCCTGTCAAGTTGAATATTTGTAGTGTGGAGAGGAGTGCTTGATGAAGAAAGAGGCTGGTAAATTTCAGTGAGTTTCAGCATTTTGCACCAACCACCAGCCACAGGCTGACAGCTGTAGGGATGGCCGCCAAGCTCTTGATGTGGCTTCCTAGTACCAAGCTGGACAATAGTGACCTTGTCCTCTAAAAATGGAGGTTGTGTGTTTTGATCTGCCTAGTAATATATGGAGGGCCTGGCACGGATGCTGGCAGTTGTTTCAACCCCCAATAGCTAAAGCAACTTCCCTGGGAATGTCCATTGAGGAGATTTAAAGAGAGAGAATAACTTTTTTTCTTTTCCTTTCCACATTGGATCCAGGCATTAAAGGAAATCTCCGTCAGGTCACTGGCTGGACATGGAGATAACAGTATCAATGACCCCATTTAACAAGAAATACAGTCTTCGCAAAAATTGTTTGGAAAAGTCATTAAACAAATGGATGACTATAGCCTTCCTCAAGCAACAACAGTAATCTCTGGGGATTGGGAGAGATCTTATTTCTAGAGTTTCTAGAGCTACCACATTACAATGTTTAAAATGTCCAATTCCAACAAAAAAATTACAAAGAAACAGGCAGGCTTGGCCCTTCATAGGAAAAAAAAGAAATTGATAGAAATGATCCCTGAGGAAGCCCAGACATTGGACTTACTAGAACTCTATTCTGTTCCATTGGTCTATGTGTCTATCTTTATGCCAGCACCATACTCTTTTAATTACTTTAGCTTTATAATATGTTTTGAAATCAGGAAATGTGATGCCTTCAGCTTTGTTTTTCTTTCTCAAGATTACTTTGGCTGTTCTGGATCTTTTGTGGTTCCATATGAATTTTAGGATTGTTTTTTCTATATCTGTAAAAAATTCCGTTGGGATTTTGATGGGGGTAGCATTAAATTTGCAGATCGCTTTGGAGCATACAAATCGCCACCAGCTATATGAAAAGGTGCTCAACATCACTATTCACCTGGGAAATGCAAATCAAAGCCACAATGAAATATCACCTAACACCTCTTAGGATGGCTATTATCAAAAAAAAAAAAAAAAAAAAGAAGAAGATAAGTGTTGGTGAAGATGTGGAGAAATTGACACTCTTTTACAATGTTGGTGAAAATGTAAAATGGGGCAGTCACTATGTAAAATAATATGGAGGTTCTTCAAAAATTATAAATAGAACTACTATGTGATCCAGCAATTCCACTTCTGGATATATATCCAAAAGAACTGAAATCAGAATCTCAAGGGATATCTACACTCCTGGGATCATTGTAGTATTCACAATAGCCAAAATATGAAAACAACCCAAATATCCATTGGCAGATGAATGGATAAAGAAAATGTGGCATGTACATACAATGGAGTATTATTATTCAGCCTTATAAAAGAAGGAAATTCTACCATTTGCAATAACTTGGATGAACCTGGACAACATCATGCTAAGTGAAATAAACCAGTCTTAGAAGGACAAATGCTGTATGGTTTCACTTATATGAGATATCTAAAATAGTCAAACTTACAGAGGCAGAGAATAGAATGGTGGTTGCCAGGGGCTAGGGTGAGGGAGAAATGAGGAGTTGTTGTTCAATGGTTATAAAATTTCAGTTATGCAAGATAAATAAATTCTAGAGATCTTCTATACAATATAGACCCTACAGTTAACAACATAGTACTGTGCAGTGTGAAAATTTGTTAAGAAGGTAAGTTTCATGTTAAGTATTTTTACCACAAAGAAAAATAGACACAAGGAAACTTTTGGAGATGATGGACATATTTATTACCTTGATTATGGTGATAGTATCACAGGGTATGCATATGTCTAAACTCATCAAATTATATGCATTAAACATGTGTAGTTTTTTTGTATATCAATTATACCTCAATAAAGTTGGTGAGGGAGTAAGACCAATTATCAGAAGAATCTCAAGTTACATGTGCCTTTCAGAATTCCTTAGGCTAGGTCTGGAATATGCCATGTCTTATTTATAGTGAAATGGATGTGATTTTATGATTCACTGGATCAGATAACACTCAGTTCATGATGTGCATTTTGAGTTATATTGTTACTTGGTGTCCCATGGTCAGGTGTCCTAAGTCAAATGGGGACTATAGCATGACAGAGGCTGTTTTTCTGTTTATGTATTGCATAATAATGGTTGTTAGCAGAAAAAGTTATGGACTTATCGAAAACCCAATGAGTCTGCAAGTGACTCTAGCTTCATAGCCATAAGATTCATGTAGCATCTATGGCTTCTATGAACTTTTCCAGAAACATTGGCTCTTCTTTGTCATAAGGATCACTTGGTAGGGCAGCTTGTACCTCAGCCTACACCTACTGTAGTGCCTCCCTACCTCCAAGTTTCACTCAAAAATAGCAGCCTTATATTTATCGGTTAAAAGGGTCACCTGAGTATATTGCACACGTTTCCTCCGAAATCCAGAGTTCCACCAAAAAATATGACTCTTGCTTTTGATGAGCGGTACAAGGTACTGAGATAGCAATTCATATTACATTTTATGGAGATTTTCCAAAATGCCCCAAATCCTGGTTTGACTTTGACTCCTGGGACCCTAGTAACTCCACATTTGTGGCAAACACTGCCCTTTCCTGTGGTGTATATCCCATCTTCTAGCAAATAGGTACTTTACTATGCCATTGATGGCATCTAGAGTGCAATGTCATTAATATTAATGGGCCAGATTGAGACCCCGTGGGTACTAGGAAAGTTAAGATCCCTCCACAGCTGTATTTGTTACAAAGCAGATAGTTGATATACCCCTGAAGTACAGTAGTGAAAGTATGCTGGTCTCTGCCACATGAAGGCAAAATATTTATAATGAGAATGGAATGAAAATAATTTTTTAGGTCAATAGTCACATTCCAGGTGCCAAGGCCTGTGTTAATTTGCTCCTTCAAAAATGTCACATCAGGGGCCGGCCTGGTGGCTTGGCAGTTGGTTATGCGCGCTCTGCTACTGGCGGCCCAGGTTCGGAACCCCAGGCGCACACCGGCGCACCACTTCTCCGGCCATGCTGTGGCCGCATCCCACATACAGCAACTAGAAGGATGTGCAACTATGACATACAACTATCTACTGGGCTTTTGGGGAAAAAGGAGGAGGATTGGCAATAGATGTTGGCTCGGGGCCAGTCTTCCTCAGCAGAAAGAGGAGGATTGGCATGGATGTTAGTACAGGGCTGATCTTCCTCACAAAAAAAATAAGAAAAAGAAAGATTACTTGGATAAATCCCTTTAAAAAAAAAAAGTCACATCAAGAATCTCAGGTCTGAGTGGCCAAACTGCGCAATCAAATTTTAGATTATCCATAGTCATTCGAATGTGAGTTTTACATCTAATATTTTTAAGATTCTGATCTTTGCAAGTTCTCCAAGGATGCTATATTATTTTTACATTAATTTTCTGGCCTGCCTGTGGAGGAGGAGTGGGGCATATAGACAATCCTAGGTATTTGCATATGGCCCTTCCTACCATAATTGTTCTCACTCCATTGGTCAGGGAACCAATGCAGGGATTGTGCTAGCTTCTAAGTTTTTCCATATCCATTAAACATTCTGGAACTTGAAAAATAAGTATAAGTATAGTACTGATCTGTGGCCCCACTGGCCCCACCATTAAATGGATTCCAGTCAAGTTTCCCTCTATCATCTGATCACCATAAGCCTCACTCTGATTTGTGACCCATGTGTTATTTTGATTCTGCAGGGAACAGCAGCAGTTTAAAAAGTATCTAATAATCCCACAGAAAGTTAGTGTATTTTTTTTCCCCTTGATTGTTTTCCCAGTAAATGAGCACAGATACCTCTCTGAGAAGATTCAAAGCATATACTGCAGGGTCTTCACTACTTGATTGAGGGGTTCAACCAATCTGATGGGCTTAGGTTTAGCAATTAGATAATAGGCTATGAATTTTCACTTTGACCACTGAATTTGGGTTTCTGGTCATCAGAGCCAGAAATTGTCCACTTGTATATGTGAAGCATCTTGTTATTAGACTTCTCATTTATTTCAATCTAGAGACTTATAATTAACATCAGCCATCACCGCAGAGTTCCTGAGAGGTCATAGTGCTATGATTACTACTCCATTTCTGTGGTATGCTGTAATTGTACCCATCTTCTACCTTTCTTGGAATCCATTATTCCCACTGAGAGCAAGGAACCCAATTCCACTTTATCATTTTCACTACCACTCGGCCCCTGAAGAAAAACATTGCTTTGCAAAGATGCTATGCTTCCTCACCACGGTGATAACATATCTTAAGTCACTGATGAAAAGAATATCCTCTGAAGCCCTATGGGTTATGGTTAGGGTTAGATGAGCAGTTTGCACATCATATGTCCATTTCAACATTTTTTGAAGGATCTTTTTTGGACTCTTTCCTTTTCAGTATGTAAAGAAATTTCCAGCATATCGATCCTAATTCACTTAGGCTGAAATTGAGTGCAGCCTTCAATTAGCCAATCTAGCAGATTATTGATACCAGTCATAGGTGCTCAAGACAACACATTATGTTTCCAGTGACCACTGTCATTGAATTTGGCTGTCAGCTGAACAGCCCAGGACTGTTCCAAATGTCCGTGGTGGATAGACAGGGTTGCAAGAGAGCAACACACAGAAGCTGCAAAGCCTCTCGTAGCCTATGTTTGAAACTGATCTTTCATAACCTTTCCCATATTCTTTTTGGCTAAGGCAAATCATAGGCAAGTGCAAATCCAAGGGCAAGAGAAATGAATCCCATCTCTTGATAGGAGTTGCTACAAAGTTACATTGGACACTATGTCAATGTATGTGAAGATAGAGAGAAGAGTGAAAGAAAATTTTGAAACTACCACATGGGTGTCAGAGGAAAACAACTCATTCTATTCACTATTGTTGCCATAATGACCAAACGCCAAAACCAGTGGTTGTTTCGCTGCCTGCATTCCTTCTCATACCAGCAATCTTGATAATCTGTGTAATTATGATATCACCACAACCCACAGATTTCCTATGCTCCTTTTCCTCTAGAAAGGGGGGTTATTTTACTAATCCTCAAATACGTGAGCAACCTAATCCCAGAATCACAAGGGTGTGTTTCCTAAGGCTACTCCTGGAAAGAAATCACCATGCTGATTATGATCCAGGCAGGACATGGATAACACACTCAAATTTGGGTAATTGAGGAGAGTTTAACAAAGGATCTGTTTAGAATAATGCAGTAAAGCAGTAGGAACAGGTACCATGGGAAATTTAGCCACCTACCATTGCAATTTTCTGGTGCCCTCTTGACCTCTCAGGTCCAGTGGCAGGTAAACACTGTTTCCATTTTACAGAGGAATGCTGCTGAGAATGTTCGATTTTACCTTTACTCAAGTGATCTGTGAATGAATGAAACAACAATTTACGGAAATAATGGAGTGGTCTCTTTCCTCACATTTAAAAAAACACATTTTCTCTCTTTCACGGAACATAAAAACATAAAGCATATCTTCATCAAACATGAAAATCATAATGTTAACAAAAATTTCTGTGATTTATAGGTTAATAAGCAGTCTTATATAAAATCTACTGGGTATTAAATGAGGAAAATAGTAAGAACATTTTATTTAATATGTCTCTACATCCCATGTTATATATATATGTTCAAACACACACACACACACAAATATGTAATGAGTATGACTTCGAATTGTATTGTTCTCTTGTTAGAACAATACTACTACTAAGTGATTAATTCTTACCTAGTGCTTATGAAGTGCCAAAAACTATTCTAAACACTTTACTTGTATAAACTAATTTGTGGTCACGCCTAGTCTGGATTTGGAATCTATGCCTTCAGCCACTATACTAGATATCAAAATGCCATTGCACAAAACAAATCAGGACAAAACAAAAACCTTACCACTAAGATGATTTTTTAAAAAATCTAATTATCTTTGAAAATTTCTTACTGCTAAAAAGTGTTCTTTGAAATGTTAAACTAAAGGGCAAACCATCGATAGCTCTAACATCACAAATATTTGCATTGTTTTTTATCATATTCAAGCAAAGCTTCATGAGAATAACAAATACGATGCCTTGTAGAGTCATGAAAAGAAGAAATAAAATGGGAAGAGGTACATTATTCAAACTAACAGCCCCATCTGTGAGGACAAACAAAGGTTACTTGTCTGTCTCCTGGAAATACTTGTTATATATGAATAAAATTGAACAACATAATTGACTCTATCCTTTGATGCTTTCTCATATAGAGTTTGCTCTCCATCTAAGAGGGCAAGTTACTCTTCAGGATAAGACCTTTAAGAATAACTTGAAAGAAAATACCCATCGAGTTGAGCTCATTTTTAAAAGTTCTGCTTCCAATAGAGTCTGAATGTTGAATGATCATGTACTGATCATTCACTAAGCTTGAAGAAATATTGATGCTTAGCATATTATCAATGAGAAAATAAAGAAAAAGTTTCCTCTCCTGTAAATCCAGATTAAATTGAGCTAATTTTGTTTACCAGCATTGATAGAACTTTGTTATTATGACTCATAGGTAGACATTTGTATGTCCAGATTAGAAAAGCACAATTAAGTGATTCACAGTCTTTGGATTAAAATAGTGTGTGGTGAGGAACTGGTAAGCAGATATTACCAGAGTACCCAGAATTTTACTCAAGAACATATGGAAAACTTGAGTACACTTTTGGAGTATATCTCTCAGCAAGGATTAATGTTTCAAAAATTCAACTAGTGTAATATAGAATAACATGGCATGTTTTGTCTTCTGAATTGAGTTGGGTGTGGTTGATGGTGACATTACACAGAGAGGAAGGAGAATTTGAGGTGATGGAGAAAGGCTTGAATTAAACAGTGGAGAGGAAGGAGCTTTGAGCGGCATCCATTCTCCATCCTGTACCTGACCTGGCGTGAACTCTTATTGTTAGGAACATGACATTCCCAAATATCAAAACTACTTAATACAGGCATTTTGAGACTTGGGGGCACAGTTGATCTTTGAATTCCACCTGTCAGTATTCCACCATTTGAATTCCACCAGACAAAGCATTGAGGAGATAAGTTGTTTCCTTTCTCTGTATCAAACCCTTTTCGATTCCAGAACCCCAGAGCTTGGAGATTATGGAATTTTATCATTTCATCAGAAACTTGGCATGAGTGTTAGCATTCTCAAGAGTCACTGACACTGGAGTGGCTCTACCATGTGCCCTTTTGAGATAGAGGCCCGTACAGAGTTGTGCACTTTGAGTACTGCACAAAGGCAATACATCAGAATTATTTCATTTTGTTGGTTACTTTGTTGTTCTTTTTAATTTTTAATATAAGAGAGATTGAACATTTTCAGTGTTAATTGGAAGGGGTAATTCAATAATTGGATTTTGAAGATATAGGCCAGAGTAGAACAAATTAGTGCAATCTTCCTGAGAAGTGGAAAGACAATGGGATGCGGAAGCTTTGTGAAGGCACTAATTTTATTTATTGTCAAAAGGGAATAATCAAAGGACAGAGATGAATTTTGTGGGAATGACCAGGAGGAAATTGAGATTGTGCTCCTGTGGAGAGAGATCAAAATGCAAAGAAAGTAGCCTGGTGCGCTCTTTAGGACAATGAGTCAGCAAAACACACAGGGAAAGAGTCGAAGGATATTTGGGTATTGTGCAAAGAACTTTTAGAATGATGGCCCAGGGAAACTGAAAATAATCCTTGGGTGCTAACTCTAAGATGTGTTTCCTTAATATAATTTTATGAACTACTATTTATTGAAATGAGAAATAATTATTTGAAGTGTATATCAATTGACAACCTTAGAAAAACAATAACTTTATAAACACTAATAAAATACATCCCTAAATCTTCTAAGTTTATTATCCTTAATTTACTTATTTTTGCTAGAAAAAGTCAGGTCATGACCATTTCTCAGATTAGTCACCTGCTATGGACTGAATTGTGCCCTCCACCTCGAATAATTTGTATGCTGAAGTCCTAACTCCCAGTAGCTTAGAATGTCACTATATTAGGAGATAGGGCCTTTAAAGAGGCAATTCAGGTTAAATGAGGTCTTAAGGGTAAGGCCCTAATACAGTCTGACAGGTATCCTTAGAAGAAGAGGAGATACAGGGATGTGCACACACAGAGGAAAGCCCACGTGCGGACACAGCAAGAAGGCCATTGTCCGCAAGCCAAGGAGAGAGGCTTCAGAAGAAACCAAACCTGCTGGCACCTTGATATTGGGCTTCCAGCCTCCATAACTCTAAGAAATAAATTTCTGTTGCTTGAGCCACCCGGTCTGTGGCATTTTGCTATGGCAGCCCTAGCAGACTCGTACAGCACCTTAAACATTAAGAAATTATATTAAGTCTTCAATATCCTCCAGCTAAACAGGTTCTATAATATGAGTAATATTTTATCAAGCAATTTGATAGGTGAGTGAACAAAAGCGACTTTTAAATAAGGAGCCGTCAAGAAAGATCAGGGGAGAATTTTTTTAAAAGTCCTGAAATCTACTATTTCTATTAGTTGAATTTGTGCTTTACACGCACACGTATACATAGATGCACACACACACACGACACCATTTCAAGGAAATAACTCTATCCACAAGGCTAAAGACCTGATTTCTTCTCTTAGTGCTGCCACTGACTTGCCTGCTAACAATAATAAAAATGAAATCTTCATTTGGCTTATCAGAACTTCAGTTTTCTTTTCTCTAAGATATGCATAATAATATCCTCCTAGTCTCCCTTAGAGCGGTGATGATAAATGACATAATGGACATAAAGACCCTTTCTGAAAACTACAAAGACTGAAAAAATGTTAGAAGTTATAACATTGACCAAAACCACAAGGCTTTAATGAGGTTTAATTGCTTTACCTTAATTAGTCTTTTTTTTTGATGACAAAATTGAAGCATCAAAGCTTTTACAAGTTCAATAACTGAACAAGAATAAGAACAATCCTATGACCTGAGTAACATGTTTCTATGATGTGATAAATATTTGTTAGTTACTCATCAAGCTTAAAATGTGTTTGATTATGTAAAAGTTAGATTTCCACTTGATCGAATGCCTGCTAAAGGGAGGATTTTCTTAAATTTAGTCCAAATTCATCTGCCAGCTTTTAAAATATGATTAAAGAGACTTTAAAATGTCCTTATTATGCATGTTTTTCATGTCACACAAAGGATAACAATTTCAAAGAGTAGTTTTCACTACTTTAATTTACTTCTTCTACACAGATTCTTGTACAGACTTTATAGTTTATCGTTCTCCCTAAGTCCCAAAAGCTAGCCCTGGTGGTCTAGTGGCTAAGATCTGGCACTCCACCACTGCGGCCCACATTGTTTCCCGGTCAGGGACCCACATCCCCCATCTGTGTGTTGTCACACTGTGGCCGCTGCGTGTTGCTGTGATGCTGAAAGCCAAGCCACCGGTATTTCAAATACCAACAGGGTGACCCCTGGTGGACAGGTTTCAGCAGAGCTTCCAGACTCAGACAGACTAGGAAGAAGGACCTAGCCACCCACTTCTGAAAAAATTGGCCATGAAAACCCTACGGCGGCAGAAGATTGTCTGATACAGCACTGGATTGTGAAAGGATGGTGCAAAACAATCTGGCAGGGCTCCGCTCTGCTGTCCACAGAGTCACTAGGTGTTGGAATCCACTCGAAGGCACTAACAACAAATGTCCCAAAAGCCTTCAATTGGCATTAACTTTTTCAGACTGTCCATCAGTATCAAATAAGCTTGATCGTTTCAAACAGTGCGATTCTATTTTAATTGCTGTCTTCCTTGGATAATTAAATTCTCATACTTGAACAAACTATATCCTGATTTGATAAGAAAAAAATATATACTCACCAACAGGAGGCCAAGACACTAAATCTAAACAAGCATTTAGAATAATCTTTGAAAAATTGAAGAGGAATGACTATAACTTATTTCAGAAAGTTTAGGAATGTACTAAAATTACTCAAAAGTTATATCAC
The DNA here is from genome assembly GCF_057802395.1 of Ceratotherium simum simum. Taxonomy (NCBI): domain Eukaryota; kingdom Metazoa; phylum Chordata; class Mammalia; order Perissodactyla; family Rhinocerotidae; genus Ceratotherium; species Ceratotherium simum. The sequence continues at coordinate 70,827,348 of NC_141908.1, read as the reverse complement.
CTAGCTTTCAACTGTTTATTTTTAATGTTTATGTTAAAATATATGAGGAAGATACAGGAAAGAACAATTAAAATAGCACTTCAAAAGGAGTAATAAAAATTTAAGAATCGCGTTGAGATTTAATATATCTACACTCACATATATTCACATGCTATGCAATATAATCTGTCAGAGTAGATGGCCTAATTATGATAATAACACCACCACAATAGTCAGGACTTCCTTGATCAAATTGAAGCGGTAGTGTCATTTTCTTTGACTCTCCTGATCATTACCATCTTTTAAATGAATCTCTTCTGTCTGATCTGTTGAGAGCATAGTCATAGCCTGAGTGGCAGTGGTATTGATTTCCATGTAATTATTATAAATGTTAAGTTGTTATTACCGGCGCATGTAGTAGTAATGCTTTCTTCATCTCCAAAAAAGGAGGAATGATATCTTTGCTTCAGAGATATGCACATGAGTGATGAAAAAGAGATTTTCAACCGTATGAGAAAATGAAGAGGGTCTCTGACGATGAGACATGCAGTGTCTACAGCACACACCTGCGCGGCTGAGCACCATCAGATATGAAAGATCCTTCAAGTGCCGTGTCAGACTCCTGTAACACATGAGATTAGAAATGCAATGCTCATGCCATAGGGAGACGGTTCGTGTTTAGTGATTTAAAGGTATTAGAAAAAAGAAATATTTGATTTCTTTAAACCCTAGATTAAATGGCAAGCGCTCAACATTAACCAATTATTTCAATACAGTAGAAATCTGCTCTTTTCATCTTTGCTTCTCCGGTTGATGACCTACAATCAATTTGTAGCTCATAGTAAAGCATTTGAAGGAAATAGAGCTCAGATTGCCATCACAGATAACGTCACACTTCAAACAACAATTAAATTGATTATGGAAGCCAGTTCTAAAAGGTTCCTGTGCAGAACGTAGTTAATGTAGCAGGCCCGGGACTGCTATTCTTCAAAAAGACTGCTTGCAAGGTCGCCCTTGGCTGATGCCTGGGAACTTGGATTTGGGGAGGGTTGCCACCATTTCCTAATTGAAAAAAGGAACTCACTGTGCCTAAACTGTTAGTACAAACAATATGGTTATGCTAAACACCTGCTTCCCTTCTAGAAATTTCAAATTTTGGTGCATGCTAGGCAGACGGTGCCAATTGACCAGCCTCCAATAAAAACCTTGGGCCCTGAGTCTCTGATGAGCTTCCCTGGCAGACATTTCACACGTGTTGTCACAACGCTATGCTGAAAGAATTTAAGCATATTCTGTATGAATGCATGAAGAGTCACATGGAGTTTCCTCTAGGCTTTGCCCCATGTGCCTTTCCCTTTGTTGATTTTGCTGTGTATCCTTTCTCTGTCATAGATCCTGTTCATGAATATAACGATATTCTAAGTCCTATGAGTCTTCCTAGAAAGTCACTGAACCTGGGGGTGTCTAGAGACTTCTAACACACTTTCTTCTCCTTATCTGAACAAAGCAAAGAGCACTTATTTTCATAAAATATAATTACATTCAAATTTCTAACTTAAGTTGAGGATAACACTCATGTTGGTAGTTATGAAGTTACTATACCTCTAAATATTTTATTTATTTATACAGTGCATTTTTGTACCTGTTGCCTTCAAATATGGAAACGGTAAATATTATTTTGGGGGCCTAGTACAGATTATGTCTTACTTTCCAAAATCAGTTCTTTGAAGTATGTTGAAAGATGTTTATCCCAAAAAAATAGATTATAAAAAAATTACTCTAAGTGTGACTGTGTCTACGCACATAAAATCGTGTTTATTCTATAATGAAAATGATTCTCTTATTGGAGAGAATTGCCAGTATTTCTTGATCTTGGATGATTGCATTTTTTTTTTCAGAATTTATCCATGATTAACACTTTTATATTAAATTTACATAGAGAATGATTCTAAGACTTTGCTGCCTACCTTTCTACCCACCTCCCACCCCCTGAAAGTCTATCTTTAAAATATTCTAGTCCTAGTAAAACCAATGAATCACATTTTTCATATAAAGACTTAAAAATTATGAAAGCAGTTAATAGGAGATACAAGACAGTATACACAGTTTTGTTCAACACTTTAATGAAAAGACAAAATTAAATTAGAAAGTTTCTAAACAAATTACTAAAATAAACAATATAAGGAGAGAAATGTTTTTAGACAAATGAAAGTGACTGGAATCCTTGGCATTGTAAATATAACAATAAAATATTATGAAAATGAATTTTATGATAGAGCCATAGCCACAAACTCAAAATATATAGAGACAAGACAAGTAAAATAAATGAATGAAGCAGGCTGGGTGGTGATGTTGCCATGGAGAAAGGTGGCCATTGTGTTACCAGATCATTTACTTTGTAAGGAGAAAAAAATGCAGATGCATTTGTGATGTCTCTAATATCTTTAATTTTAGCAGCTAATACATTCATTTTTAAGCCTGATGTGGAATGAACAAAGCACGTCTGATTGCCAGACCAGACAGCGTAACTACAACTTCTGTTGAAAGGTATGGACATTTTAAATGAAGTTTTTTATATGAAATTCCAAAAAATTAGGAAAAGGAAATAGACACACACAGACAGTATTAATAGGCTGCATTGAGATTTTTTTTTAATGTATTTTTTATCCTGGCTAGAAAGCATATGTTTTTCCCAAAAACATACTAGTTAAAATGTTTATTTACTCTTTCTTACATTCAGCAAGTCAACTGGCAGGGAACATGCTAAGCCTTGGTAACAGAGGAAAGAGACTATAACTCAAAGCAACCCCAAAGCTAGTTAATGTGTGCTGGCCTATTGAAGTCAGGAGAATACACCCGGGACTAAATGGTGAGCAAGATGGATCAGGGAGGGGTGGAAAAAAAAGTTGGATAAGGGAGAGTATATTGATTTGGGAGAACTCTCCTGGCATCACTAAAGAATTGATTACCCTGGCAAAGATCCCAATAAATTTTGCGAGCATGATTCCAGGAAGAAGCATGGCAAAAGTGAAGACCCATACTAAATGAGGTAAATATGACAAAAGTATCATGAAAGAGAAGATTAAAAGACTCAGAGAATTGGGCGTGATAGCATGTACATACTACCTAAGGCAGAAAACTCACCAGAAGGTTATGTTTTACAAGAGATACCAGAGAACATATCATTTACTAAAGCTATAAGGAACACATTGGTAAGAGGCATGAGCATCCCTATGAAGTTCATTGGAGGCACTCCTCTGCGGTCCAGAACTGAATGGATGAGATGCTGTTATGATACTGGGATCATTCAGAGCAATGGGAATGACAGAACCCTAAAAATATAAAAGAGAGGAGAGATGGTGGAACTTAGACAACACAGTCAAGGTGGAAAAAAAGAGAGACCAGTTTCAGTGGAAGGGGCTTACTGCACTAACTTTCTTCTTCGGTGTTTCCCCCAAGAAAAAAGATCCTCCAGAATCTTGGAGAAGATGCTTCCAGAACTTATGTGAAGATGTAGGTCCGTTTAGTGTAATGAGTGGGCTAGAGTGAATGCTGTGTTGTGCTGCCTAGATCTCTTTCCAGTAATAAAATACTTATTCCCCTAATGGCCTGGAGTGTTGCTGGCTCTCAATATATTGATTTTTATAAAACCTATATAACTCTCATTGAATCATGAATTTATAGATTATATAAAGAGAAAAATTTCATGTCATTCGATCTGGCATTAGATTTGGAACACTGTTATTTTTGTAATAAACCATGCTAAGAAAAATGTGAATACCTTTTCAGGAAATCTAACACAATACAGAGTAAGCATATAAGCATAATTTTAACAAACTTGATTTGTTTTAAATGAGTTTGTTTCATGAAAGCTGAATCTAGATACAAGTATGTTTCTGATAAAGAAACTACAAACAAACAAAAGAAAACAATCAAAAAAAAAAAAACAAAAAAACTCCACAACAAACAAAACTGAAGCATTAGTAAATTATGTTAAGAGAGATTAAAAACTTTGGCATACCAACTGCCATGGTAAGTAGAGTAGCATTGTATGTTTTAGAAAATAAATTGTGCTTGTAGAAAATGTCTTTCTCTTATATAACTTTGTATACATGGCCTGGAAATAATTTTAAAATGTTTTTTCTCATAATGCTTTTATTCCTCTCAACACACTCACTCTTTAACTCCCAGATCCCAGAACTTCTAACCCATATAAGCTTTTACCACTCCCATACGTCTTGGGTTTTGCTCTTAGATAGCTATCAGATAATACATAATCTTTGCTGGGATCATAGTTGCTAATGGCTAAAACATCAATCTCCATATTGATGCCCACAGAAAATGAAAAGCCTTTTAGATAAAAGAGAATGGAGAACCTGAGGAAATGACTGAATGACTGCAAACCTGCCTAGAGGCTCTATTATGGCTTATATTTTCTTGCTCCTACTCCTGGTTTTCAAAAGAGAATCTGGTAATCTACTTCTATTTGAACTATCTACTTGGATTTTGCATGACTTATTCAGTATAAGGTATCTGATAAGACTGTGTATGGGCTATGAATAGAATCAGACAGACTTGGAATTGAACTCTGATATTGCTTCTTACTCAGTATGTGACCCTTGAACCAGTTACATCAACTCTTCAATTTTTTTCTTCTTCAACAATCATACTATTACCTACCTCAAGGAGTTGTTATAAGAATTTAATGAGATTTTTATTTTTATATTTTTATCACAAAGTCTTAACTCAGCATTGGTCCTAGTAAGTATACAAAAGGAAGTTACCCATACTTTGCATTTCTACTCTCTTTGCTTTGACCTCCTGGAGCCAGTTCCTGTAGCCCGTTTCTAACGACCCCTTAGCAGGCTGGGGCCATGTCTAGGTGTTAACTGCCTATCTGAGCAATTTCTTGCTTTGAAGATTTGTTTCAAATCACACTGCAAAATATTGTTGTGCTAAATGAATTACAATCAAAACCTGTAATCCAAAGTTCTTAAATTCTGAAAGATTTAGGTATTATTGTCTTCAAAAATTCTTTGAAAAAAAATATTAGGGACTCAATACATATGTCATCAACCTAGCAGTAAGATTTGTTTATAACCTAGATATAAAACCAGAATATTTTAATAGGTTCTGTTAACACATTCTTGGTTTAACTTTCAACCAAGTCATTATAATCCATAAGATGCTAATATTTATAGAACACATTTAATTTCAAAATAGTTTTATATATTTGATCTTTACATTTATAATCTTTACACATATAAACATATAGTTTTTGTATATTGATCTTTATATTTATATTCTTTATATTCACAAATTTGATCTTTACAACATACCAAGGTATTATTATATTATTGTCATGTTACAGACGGGAGTGCAGAAATCTTAAGTGACTGAACACTCCACAATGGTGGGGATAATATTGGAGCCATACACCTTGTGCCCTGATAAGGTTATAAGCCCTATTTTCAAATGAATTTACTTCTCTTTTAGAGTGTAAGAATGATATACTGATAATAAAGGAAATGAAATGTGAGTATTAGACTGAAATGTCTTAATTTTGCTTTCAGAGTAAGGAGTTCAGATTTTTTTAAGTATTTTAGGATATTATGTTTTATATTCTAAAAAGTACACTCCGGCTACAATACAGAGAATGTGAGGGACCACAGTGAAAAATACATATAAGACTGTTATAGCTATGCTAAGAGAGATGGGTGAGGGAGAAGGAAAATCAGGATACCGAGTTGTCATAGGAGCCGAGAGTGTTGACAGTAACCATTTACGTTTGGGTCAGAAACACAACTGGAGGCGGGCAAGAGTAGAACAGAAAGTCCATTGTGAGACATACACCTGGACCTTAGTAGATGGGGAGTGCTAGATTCAGGTGTATATCTGTTTACTGCTTGTGTGGAGAGGTATTCCTAATTTAAAGAAGGACTTTACGAAGGAAATAAAAATAATTACATCAGGATTACTAAACAATGCTGTGAAATAAAAATAATATTCAATTACAGATATAAATATAGCAAGCTCTAAAGGATGTAGTTGTATTGGTAAAAATTTCCAGTATCTCCCTGTGTTGGAGTTTTTTCAGTGGATCCTTTTATATTTATTTGCAGGAGCTTTCATTTCTTGTAATCCTAGTTTCTGATGAGCCTCTTGTATGAGGGCCACGCTCTTGTGCGCTGCAGTATGTGGCAGCATGCTCGTCTCTTCTCACTGCTGTTCTTAGGCACCACAGAAAACCCTTCATTGATCAAAGTCCACTTTATTGAAATATCTTTAGCTAATGCATTGCTAATGAAAATTGCTTCCTCAAACATACTCTGAAAATTGCTATTGCTATTCCTGTGTGATGAACTAGGAATGGCTTTTCTCCTTATGTGTGTAACTGCAGTATTCTGCTTTGCGTCCCTGAGGTTTCTCTGCCCCTGTGACTCCCTCCCTGAGCCCACTGTCCTTCCACCTACTCCTGCCCCAAATGCACACACATGCACACACGCACACATATGCACACACATGCACACAAGCACACACTCTTCTGAAATTATGAAGGTTTTATTTGTTCTGTGCCATTTTGTCTAAAAGAATGAATCCACAATTGAGGTCAAGCTGGAAAGTATATTGTTCAAGAAAATAATAGATCTCTGGAAAAATATTAAATATTCTTCTCTGGCTCTGGGACATCTCTGGATTTTTACATTTTATACATCACAAACTTACATTTTCATATAAAAATACAATCATGACTTAAACATGAATAATTAAATGTAATGTGACAATTTAGTTACTTTTTTACCTATTAATTTTACTTTAATCATAAAATAATACATAATCTAAAATGTTAAATAATTTGTATTATCTGTATGTACAGGATTTTAATTTCAGATAACACTCTTTATCTACATGATGAGGTTTAACTTCATCTTCTTAAGAGTTCTCTTTTTTTAAAGTTGATAGTTGATGCTGTTTGTTTTATATATATGCATATATATGGGTGTGTATATATTTAGTTATATCACTTCCCATGGTATACGTATGCTTTGAGTGAGTGGAACAATTCTTAGGATTCATGGATAATGTAAATGTACCTATTATTTAAAATATTATAATCTATTATTTATGTCTATAAATGATCTAGTGGCAATAGTCAAAGATTAATATTTTCAAGAAAATAATAAGTTATAAGTTCCATTGTGTATAATTAATTACAATGTAAAGTGAATAACAGCCATTTTTAAATATTTATGTTTGACAGAGTCTCAGATTTTATTATAATTAGCTTTTGGTACACATTGCACAAAGAAGTTACGTGTATTTTAAAGTACAAAAAAAATGCTTTCACAACACAGTTCTGGAGAGGTGCTACTATTTATTTTCACTGGACCTTAATTCAAGGAAATGCTTAAGAATTCTCTTTCTCTTTCCTACTCTAGCTAATCTCCATTTCTTTAGTTTAAAATCTACTGTTATCTTGAGGAATATAGAAATATCCAAGTATTATCTAATACTTTTCTGAGAATGTTTTTATCCTCTTGGAAAGAAGTGGACTTTAATCACCACTGGCAAATGCGTTGCATTTTCTTAACTGCTGTTAAGCTATATGCTGAGAATAGTGCGAAAAGAAATATCAGATCACTTTCTTGACTGGAAACCTCAGAGATATCAACACATTTTTGACAATGTAAAAAAGCCTCAGGAGCGTTTTTTCCTTCTCAGATGTTCCTTATACTTATGATTTTCAGCTCTAAACATAAAAAAGACAAGCCATGATCTTTCTTGCCTCCAAGTACTAAGAAGAAAATGTGTTAAATGCTAACAACTGCTCATGTCAAAGAGTGATGTTAGCTATCCTTTTAGCTTTTAAAATGAAAAGCTAAGACTATATCACAGGCTGTGCTGAGATTAGGAGTCATACAGTGAGTCCAAGTCATCTGCTGGGCTGGGGACTAACATGGACACACACGCATGCAACTGCAAACAGGTAGAGAAAATGCTGGGCATTAATGAATGTTCCAGCAGGAGGTAAGGGAAACTACACAAAAGGGAAGTGCATTTTCTCTTTTAACAAATCAGCCTATATGTTCCCAGTTAACAACATTGTATACATTTTCATGGCCTGCTTCCTTGTTCATTCTTTCTTCCCTTTTCTGTTTTTGTTGCTTAACCATCCAGCTCAATGTACATGCTTGAATATTTAGCTTAAGAGAAGTATTTGGAAGATAACAATCTCTCCTCTTTGCTTACTGTCTTTTCTGCTGTTTCATAAAATGTGTTATTTTGTATCTTAATTCCCATACCAATCTCCTAACTGCTATTCCATTTTTCTTTGTTTACTGTGTTACGGTGTGACTTTGCTTATTTTTAAACTAGTAGTATGCTCATACCACTAAAATAAAATGCAACAAGCCTCAAAAATTCAATGTCCTTTAGTGGCTGGCTCTATTTCCCTGAATGCAAGTATAAAGTTAAAAAAAAAATGGTTTGCTGTATAAACATAGGAGGCTGTTGTGTAGACACGAGCGCCTTACCAAAATGTTTATTTTAAGAATGTTAAGTAAGGAAAGTCTTGATCTGTTGGACAGTTTCACTCAGCATGCAATTTCCATAGCAAATGAAGACTTAACGTTAGCTATGTAATATGACCCATGTTTCATGGGGGTGAGAGAGAAACCAAATTAAGCATGAAGAACACATTACTGTAAGTTCTTATCTTTCATGGATGGTGAGGAAGCTATGCAACAGTCTTAGTGAAGTGTTAATGCAAGGACTACATGTAAGTGAAAATATTTAAAAAAAAATTTTCTACCTGATATTTATTTTCTAGTGAAATATAACTTTATTTTCAAGTCTACCAGTTTGCGGAACAGAAATTTTCAGCACTTTATCTCATTTTCAAAAGAAAAGTTTCCATCACTGTTTTTCTTCAGTGGTTTTCAACTCAAGGAACTTAGTTAATACTTATATAAAAGCAGGTTATTTAATTTAATATTTGTGTTGATTAGAAAAAATAACTTATTCCTCTCGGCATAAATCACTTTCGATTTTTACTCTCCCAAAGTAAATTCCTTACAATTACTTGTTTAATGATAATGAATTTAATATAAATGAATACATAAACATTATGAGGGTTTTCCTTCACCCTTAATATTAAGCTTTGATCTTGAAGACAGTTCCAATGTTTTCATCTTTGTACTTTTCATCATGAGCTGTGATATTTAACTTAAATCCTTTACATGTAGAAGAATGTAAAAATAATAACTGATATTTATTAAGCATTTACTATGTGCCAGATAGAGTTCTAATTATTTACCAAGAATTGATTCACTTAATCTTCCCAAGTCTTAATGTCAATATCATTACTTTCCAACTAATAGAAGAGTCTTAAGAAGAATACAATCATGATGGGCCTATTTAACTTTGCTAAAAAATAAAGAAATTGGATTCATTATTTTTAAATTGGTGGTTTTATTGTAAATTTGACTTCCTCACTGATCTTTAAAATAATAGGGTTAAAGGGTTAGACATTATTTCCAAATGAACTGCTATCCTATAACTGTCAAGTAAACATCTACAGGGAGATGTACTTACCAATTTTAAAGCCTAAGTTGTAGCTTTTGAAACTGAAATAGGCCGCTCAATCAAAGCATCACTCCCTAATACTGGATGGCCTAGCCACTCAGAGGGTCATCTTCCAAAAAACAATAGATAAATACATGGCTTTCTTGGCCAATTCCGAAACTAATCTCTTAAGAAGCATGGCAACTTAATAATAATGGGTCAGTGTGTCATGAAGAAATTTTAGTTCTAAAATAATCTCAGGCCAGATGCAAAAAGGTGAACGTCCAATTAACTCAACCTCCCCCGCTACCATGTATTATGCCTGTGCATCCCCGGGCATCTGTGCCACCCAGGCTGAGGCTGTCCTCCTCAGCATCATTTCAAGTTTTTCTTTCCATCATGTCGTTAAGATGTACTTGACCTCAGTGATATTAGTGATATTAACGTTACCATACTCATCTTTCTTTCTTTTTAAAGATAATGCTTGAGCCGAATAGGAAATCTAATGGAAATTTTAGGCCCTGAGATCAGGCAATGGATGACACATTTAAGGTATCTGATACTCTTTAAGTAATATCATTTGTTGATCCTCAACTCCTATCACCTGGTTCTGAGACGTTTCTGGTAGGTTTCCATTTGTGACCTGGAGCACAGCAGCGTGGTATAGCTCTAAATAAGTTTTTGGAATTTCTGATCCTCTCATTCAACAGAAATGTAATGAAATTAAAACAACAGCAACGTGGGATTGGATTGAAAGTCTTTAAACTTTAAATAGCAAAGCAGGCCAATATGCTGTTCTAATACAGAAGAGCATAAAGTCCTTATGGCATTCTTCTATTGCAACAAATCACTTTTCCCAAATACCGGTAGCCTTCTTTGTATGATTATAAGGTCTGGCCTTGATTTGTTTCACCCTGGGGAAGCTGCTCTCTCTGTATAGGATTAGGTAGAAGATAATCAGAAAGTGGAAGAAGCACAGAAGATATTTTCTCCCCCTATAGAAAGAAAAAAATGAGAATGTATCAAGTGGTTTTCATGTTTTTTGTGGTTTGTTATTAAGATTTAAACTTCTTCATTATTTGTTATTTTTTATTAGAACTTATGAGAAAATAAATAATAAATGTTTTTCTCTCTGAAACTTGTTATATTGTTTTTGATCAATAAATATTTTTGGAGATTATAATAATTTTAAAAGCAATTTTTTGGAAGTATAGCTAAAAAACAAAGTACTTCTTCTATGTTCCAAAATTTTCAATCAAAATAAGAAGCCCAATTTACCCCTTACCAGCACCTTAATATGATTTCCAAAATGCAAATCTAACTCAGATTGAGAAAACCAGCTGTGAAAGTGTGTTGTGTTGACAGACACTGTGATTTTAGCAATGTAATTTAGTGCTGTTCAGCTTTAGTGACCTTTTAAAGACTAAAATAAAAACATTTTCTCTGTGGTTTGAATCATTTCAGCGGCTTCAGCTCTTATACTTTACAATACAAACACTTTCAAAACAGAGAAAGCCAGTGAGACTACAAGGTGAAAGCAAATTTTAATAATTATAGACCTACTGCCATAACCCATGTTGCAATAATTTGCCAAGGTGAAGAAATATTCAAGTCGGTTATTTTTCCCATATCACCTACTCTCTATTTCTTGCATAAGAGTTTATTTTACTTATGTTTTCAAAGTATAATTGTTAGAACTAATACAAAAGGTGCCGGTATATCTTCCTTAAAGAGGCTATAGAGCATAGAGGCCAAGGGCTGGGATCCTGCCTCAGATGACCTGGGTTCAATTTCCGGCTATATCCCTTACTAGGTTGATCACCCTGGGTCAGATATGGAGTTAGGTAATTTATTTTTGTCTCAGTTTCTTCATCTGTAATATAGCATATGATTGTTGAGAGGTTTAAACCAATAACATTTGTAAAGTTCTTAGACTACTACCAGACCCAAAGTAAGCACTCAATATATATTATTGAATTATTAGTTTTTCATCATTAATCAGAAAATCAGATTCTAAACATAGTTTATAAACTCACTAAACTACCCCTCCCTGCCTGACTCTAATGATTTCAGTCATTGGGTTACTCATTTAGATAGCTGAATTTTTACTCAACCCAATGATGCAGTCAATTTGACAATAAAGATTTTTGATATTACAAATTTATATTGGTGTTTCTATATTTGTATGCTTGTGGAAAGGGCCTCTTATGGGAGGGAGTATCAGAAAAAAATACCAAAAAATAAATTAAATAAAAAACACTAGGGATACCATTATTTCTTGTAACGTTAAGTTCTTTCAGTAAATTCATTTCATGTCTCCTCCTGTCATAATCACCTAAAGTTTTTCTCTCTTGTGACTCACACTGTCAGTTCAACACCAGATAAAAAGTCACAGTTTTGGTTTATCACTTGAAAAAACATTGAGACAAGAAAACAACAGTGTCTCATGAGATGACTGCCTTTTACTTTATGCCAAGAAGATAAAGGCTTGCATGTTTATGATAAGTTAGTATAGATCTGAGGGCTATACTTTTAGAATACGTGCAGTGAAAGAGCCAATTAAAAATGCTGTAAACTCGTGTGTGTTTACATAGTTGCCTAAGCTGAAAGACTTCACTATTGATTAAAAGCAAATGTGAACAGAACACTACTTCTTCATTTAAAAATGCCTTTTGAATTAAACTGGCTTTTTTTGACAACTGGCAAATAACAGGAAATAATAGAAAATAATCAACACTTTACATGTAAGGGAAAAACAATTTGAATAACAGTGAGATTCTAATCCGAAACCGCGAGGCCAGGAGAAAGCAGCACCACATGTTGAAAAGAACTACCCTAAATGAATACTTTATCCTAAAGGAAAATACTTTGGCAGCTTTAAAAAAAAAAAAAACCTGAGCTAACCGTACACTTACCATTTGGTCTGGCAATTGCGCTCCTAGGCATTTATCCCAGAGAAATAAAAATTTATGTCCACACAAAAACCTTTGCAATATTGTTTAATTGTTTATGGAAGCTTTACTTATTATAGTCAACAACCAAAATTTCCCTCAATATATAAATAAACTGTGGTATATCCATACCGTGATATACTACTCAACAATAAAAAAGAATGAAATATTGATATACATAACAACTTGATGGATCTTGAAGGCATTCGGTTGAATGAAAAAACCAACTCAAAAGATCGCAGATTATATGAATCCGTTTACATAACATTTCAAAGTGACAAACTTATAACGATGGAAAATAGGTTAGTGTTTGAGTGGGTAAGAATGTTGCAGAGGAGCAGGGGAGGTGTGATTATAAAAGGGTAATAGAGAGATCTTCATGGTAATGGAATAGCTTTGTGTTTTAATTGCAATGGTGGCAACCCAAATCTACACATGTGATAAAATGATGTAAATCTACACACACACACAAACTTTTCGGAACTAATTAGTAAGAATTATAGTGGATTATTCATTTAGTGGTCTTTTGAGTTGTATGTAATGATTCCTTTTTTAAAATTACAAATCAAATAATTTATAAACACACCTCATGCGTATTTTTTCACTGTGTCATGAGAATCTTACTCTGATAATAGATAGCACAGATTACCCTGGTGAATTGATGGCAGAACTATTTCACAATTGAGGGATTATTTTTGCAAAATTTTTAAGTATTTGAAGAACATTTTAATCAAAAACGACCAAGGACTTGAGTCTATATTTGCTTTAATTATATTAAACAAATTTAATTAATAACATTAATAAAATTAAATAATGAAATTGATTCTACATATCAAATGTTTTCTACAAATTTTTAAAGAAATAATATGTTAAAAATAAATCCTAGGGGCCGGCCCGGTGGCACAAGCGGTTAAGTGCGCGCGCTCCGCTGTGGCGGCCCGGGGTTCACTGGTTCGGATCCCGGGCGCACACCGACGCACTGCTTGGCAAGCCATGCTGTGGCGGCGTCCCATATAAATTGGAGGAAGATGGGCACAGATGTTAGCCCAGGGCCGTCTTCCTCAGCAAAAAAAGAGGAGGATTGGAGGATGTTAGCACAGGGCTGATCTCCTCACACACACAAAAAAATAATAAATAAATAAATAAATCCTAAAAAGTACTAACCTTACTTAATTGATTTGTTCAGTCATTGAGTCACTCTACATTGGTTTTAGGCCCTGGGGCAGAGAGGTAGCTGAAACATAGATTATTTTCCTCTCAAACACATGCAGACTAGAAAATCAATCTAAAATCAATTTGATGAATAATAGGAGTGGGGAAAATGTTGCTTTTAAATCATCAAGTAAAAACTCCTTCTCTTTGGGTGACTCGCTTGCTTTGGCTTCTGTGACATTATTCTGGCTGGTTCTCCACTGGCCTCCTCTTCACAGACTCCTCTTCAGGCTGGCTGGGATACTTCGTTCCACAGCATTCTGTCTCAGTTTCTTTTCCCTCTTCCACACAGTCTCCTTGGGAAATGTACTACACTTCTGTGACTTTGATTATGAGCCACATGTTGGTGACTCCCAGATATATGTTAGGGCTTACAGCTTTCTCTAGAGTTTTAGTTGGATAAATTCAATTTTTACTTGGATTACCTGGAAGCATTGCAAGTGCAGCACAATTAAAACCAAACCATCATTTAGTCTGTCCCCCCCACAGCCCAGATATGCTCCTTCTATGGTGTTTTCCATTCTGTGAATAACGTCACAATCCACCTAGATGTCTATTCCAGCAACTCATCCTGCTCTCTTTCCCCATCCCTGAAGCCCACTCATATCAAACAAAATCTAAGTACCATTGAGTCCTTTTTGAAGCAATCACTTTATCTCCACTCTCATTGCTGCTATGCTGACTGAGACTACGTCATCTCTCAATAGGATTTCTAAAAAAAAATCCTGTAATTGGTCTCAATACTTTTCTCTAGTTTATTATTCACACCACATCAGACTTTCTTAATGTATTTGTAAGAAAGTCACTATCCTATTCTATATTCCTTCGATGGCTTCCCAACTTCTGATAGTAATGGTTTATGATGCTCTGTAAAATGTGGTTTCTGTCTTCCTCTCAACTATTATTTCCTCCATTTTCTCATTTTATATTCTATGATCTAGCCATACTGTTTTCTTTTTTAATATCTCAAGTGGGTCATACTCTCTCCGGATTCTGAGTATGTAACATTGTCTCTGCAAAACTTTCTTTACCTTCTCAACTCTCATTTGGAGCACTCCTACCCATTGTTCAGTCCTCTAGGAAATTTGCCCCGGACCCCTATGTTTAGTTACTTGCTCTCTATATTTGTGTCCAGTATTTCTCTTCTCATATATTTTTATTTGGATATCACATTGATTTAAAAATATTGGCCCATACTGTTGGAAGCATTTAAGAATTTTGGCCCATGGTGATGATAATGGTAATAATAATATCATCATCTGATAATTTCGAGGTTCTTTATACGTGAGATATTATTCAAAACCATTTGTTATTGCATTTTATATATTGTATCTTGATTAAAAGCATATGTGCAAATAATTTAAAGTTTCAAATAGTTGCACTGGGTCCCCTGATTCTGCCCATATTTCCTCTTCGCCAGAACAACAATTTTTAACCCCTTAGCTGCTCATTTGTGTTCATCCTCATTTTTGAGAATGATATGCTCGTGCTTATGCTGTCGCTCCTTGAGTTTTCAGTGTTTAGATTTAGCTATGAAATTCGTCCTGGGATATGAAAGTGTATCTCTATTTGTCTTCCACTTCTATAAATACAGGCAACTTTTCCATCTTCCAAAATTCCTGATATAATTATATTGTCATTTTATTTACATTGCTGCCCCATAGTTTTATTATTATGACTATGTAAATGCTATTTATAGGTCATCCGTACAGAACATTATTTTCACTGGAAATAAAAATTTCTTTTTTCTCGTTTTTCTGTAAAATCGTCACTAATATGAATGAAAACTTTGCATACACTGTTTAAATGTCTCAATATGCTCAAGTACACAAGATATTCAATGAATTTTAAAAAGTTTTTGTGTTGAGTGAACTCTTTTAATCTGGATATTCCATTTTTCAGTTCTGGGAAATTTTCTTGAATTATTTTTTGATAATTTCTTGCTCTCAGGGTCTCTGTTTTTTTTTTTTTTTTTTCTTTTGCAAATGATTTTATCCAAATAGTAGACCATCTGGACTAGACTTTTTATTTTATTTCCTTCAATGTCTGTGTTACATCCTTTTCCTATTGCTCTATTTTACAGAATATTTCCTTAACTTCTAAACTTTATCTCAAGGTTTCTGTTTTGTTTGGTATAGTTTTTACCATGGTCTTTTTTAATAGCCCCAAACCAATTTTGTTCTCTGAATAACTCACTTTTTTTTTTGCTGAGGAAGAATCATCCTGAGCTAACATATATGCCAATCTTCCTCTATTTTTTAGTATGTAGGTCACCAGCACAGCGTGGCTGCTAACAGAGCAGTGCAGGTCCATGCCTGGGAAACAAACTTGGGCCACCAATGCAGAGCATGCTCAGCTTAACCACTAGGACACCAGGGCTGGCCCTGAATAATTCACTTTTATAATTCTCAGTTTGACTCCATCTGTGGCATTTTTCTTTTTCAGGATAGTCATGATAGTTCTGAATTTTTCTTCTCTCTGCAAAAATCTGTCTTTCCTGCCTATGCCAGTTTTTCTATATCTTTCATGATAGAAGTTTCATCAAAAGTCTGATGATCCTTGGCTTTCTGTTCACCTCTCAGAGTGCATCATTAAGAATGTCATTGAAAACTCTGAGTAAGTTTGTTATCTGTACCCTTCACTAAGGATGGACTCATTGGATTTTTTCACTGGGGAAACCCCAATAGAGAAGCACTAGAGAAGAACCAGTCATTGTCCTGCCAAAAGAATTCTGACTGTGAGGATTTGGGAGCCTCCCAGTGGAAGAAGATTGAAGGTCTTAACATTTACAATGAGTATGTTCACCTGGTCTCCCTGTTATCCATACATTTCTTCTGCCACTCACTAACCTCAGGGTTCTCCAGTCTGGCAATCCCCTATTTTACAACCTCTAGTGTTCCCCTCTCCTGATGTTGCACTGAATGAAAGCCATTGAAATCTTGGTAATAAATAAAAGATTTTACGTTTGCCCTATTTTTTAGTTCTAATTCACATCCACTAGCAGAGCTACCTGAAAATCTCTAAGTTTTTCAGGGGGAATCCATTGAGTAAATGCTGATGTTGTTGTTGTTTTTCCCTTGGCTTCCAGCTGTACCTGCCCATAGAGTCAGTATTCAAAATTTTGAATCTGTCATGACTCACTCTTTGCCCTTCCAATTTTTGAAACTTTGCTATGGTCTCCTCTGGTATTCTCTTTGTGCCTTCCAGTTTGTGCTTCCAGTTTGCTGCATTTTTACTGCAGTTTGGGTGATAGTGAAATAAAATATGTGTGTTCAACCTGTAACTTTGTGTCTATAATCTTGTTTAACCTTCACAATAACCCTATGAAATTGGTACTATTTTCATCCCCCTTTACACATTACAGAAAAGGGAGCACAGGAAGGTCATTAATTTTCTCAAAGTCCCAAAGCTAGGAGTGGGAACTTCAAGGCACAAGAAGAAATTGAACTTAACATTCGTGGATCTTAGTCTTTACCAGAGGAATGAAAAGTATCTTCCCCTATCTCTGATCAATATCAGATCACTCTTGCTTGTACAGAGGGCTCAACTGGTCATCCCAGCCACTGCTAATGATAGAGGTTAGCGCTCAAGATGAAATCTATTTGCCATCTGTGATGGTAGCTCAGAATCCAAAGAGAAAAAAATAATGACCAAAATTCACTGGGCACTCTGTTGTGCCAGATAATTTGCATATAATTTCAAATTTTCAAAACAATTCTGCAAGATCGATACTTTCCCCCCTCAATTTATGGATGAAGAACCTTAAGTTAGGAAAGGTTAAATAATTCATGATATGTTAGATTCATGTAAATTTATAGTTTGTAATACAATGTAGCAGTTTATTGTCAGGTTCTAGAGTCAAATATAACTGTGTCTGAATCACAGCCCTGCCATTTACCACCTGATCTGGCTCCAGTTCCTTATTGTTCTATGAGTTAGTGTTCTCAAATATAAAATGAGTATTATTGAAAATGACAACTATTCTAAATAACAATTAATTATGTCACTATGTGTAATTTTTTAATGTTATTCACTGACGTATCTCAAGCCTCAGGAAGAGTGTCTGATGAATTGCATTGTGTGTGCATGCACACGTGTGTGTGTGTACATGTGTGTAATTAAGGCATATAAAATATAGATATATTGTTTTAACACAATGTATTTAAAAGATTGCTATTGCAACAGAGATATGTGTCTCTCCTCTGTTATATAAGAACTCAGAAATGGTAGTTTCAAAAACTGTCAGCTTCTCAGAATAAGCATTCATGAATCTGAAATGCCATCCCCCTAAATATTGTGCCACATCCAAAGCCTCAGTCATTCTGTGAATGGTGATCAGTGAGAGAGGGAAGCATTAGCTTTATTGCTAGCCATATATTACAGCAAGGCAGGTGGCAAAGCACCTGCCACCAGAGCTTTCCAGCCTGTCCCTCTCACACTTGCGAGTCTTATGAAAATTAACCAAAGCACAAATGTTTCAGCAAAAATGCACTCACACTCTATTTAAAGACACATTTAGCAACATGCTTCTGGGGAAATTTTTTCAAATAATTATAATGAAAATGTAAAATAAGAACACTTGAACCTTGTCACATATTCATTCGTGTTTAAATTCATTACATCAATCTCGATGTGTAGGCTTCCATAAGATATTTGTTACCCCAAAAATATGTCTATACACATGTATATGTATACATATATTATGTATATGTGTGCCTATATATATAATTTCCATTTGGAGTGACAGAAGGAAGGCATTTATTTGGAAACTTGGAGTTACTATTTTCTATTACTTTTGTGACCCACACAGAAAATGACATATTCGGCCAATTCTATCTCCATCAGCAGATAATTCTATTGAGGAGAAAGTATTAACAGTGAAAGATTAAACAATGATAAAGGAAAATCATTAGGATAGAGAGAAAAGTCTTAAACCAGACAGATTTTTTTCTCTTCTAGAGAGACATAAAATTAAAACTTTCCTTCAATGGAATAGTACAGAATAGAAAGCATTCACAGACATTTGACGGCATTTGATCACAGCAATTTTAAATAAATAGGATGTCAGTGCTGGATATCTTTCTGGATCCTGAAGCCTGTGCAAGTGCAGACCACGAGATTGAGAGCATCCTGCCCTAAGTGTATAAACAATGCAATCAGCCTGAGAAGCAGAAACGGACAGAGCTGACCAGGGACACAGAACCAGAACAGAGAAGGAAAGGTTATGCCTCCTCTCATGACTCCTCAGTTTCCCCTGGATATACATTTTGCCATTTCTCTAATGATAAAGGAATGGAAACTGAGGAAAGACAACCAACATTTGTAGCTACCAATTCCCTTTTATGAGTGATTATGTATCACCATTTCCTTTTAATAGTTGAGGAAACTGAGACTAATATCTACCTGACATTAGATGGCAAATCATGGTTTTAATATAGTTCTTGTCTCTAAAATTCCTGCTTTTTCCAAACATTGTTCTGCTTTTGTATCTCACAAATATTTAGCAACCCAGAGTAATTTTTGGATCACATTTAAAAGGAAAATTTTGGATCCTCAATATTATATCTCAATTTCAAGTTTCGGGAAAACTAATTTAAGAAATTGTCTTTTCTTGAAAATATATCTTAATTGTAAATTATAAAAACCTGTTTCATTTTATATAAAAAAATGACAAAAATCAAAATTAAATATATACATGTGTGTATATGTGTAGTGTATGTGTATGTATATATGTATGTGTGTATATATGTTTTTCAAATAATTCTTGAAACATCAAGAGTACAACATAGCCCCAGTTGAGAGACTCTGCACCCGCCATGATACCATATATTTTTGTGTTAATGCAGGAACCAAGTTGTAACAACTGATAATAATTAAATCACGGTTTATATTAACTTTAGAACTGCAAACAATCTATTTACATTGCATAGATTATTTTCATTTTAACAAATAACTGTCATAACCTCTCTAAAATCCAAAATTTAAAGACTTCTTTAAAGAATTTTTAAAGACAATTTTATAAACTGGGTGACATCAACCAACTCTATTTCTTTTTTAATTGAGATATAATTGACATATAACATTGTATTAGTTCCAGATGTACAACATAATAATTTGTGTGAAATGATCACCACCATAAGTCTAGTTAACATCCATCACCATACATAGGTACAATTTTTTTTTTGATGAGAACTTTTAAGGTCTACTCTCTCAGCAACTTTCAAATATGCAATACAGTATTATTAACTGTAGTCACCATGCTGTACACTACATCTCCAGGACTTACTTATTTTATAACTAAAAATTTGTTCCTTTTGACCCCCTGCACTCATTTCACCCACCCCTTACTCCGCCTCTGGCAACCACCAATTTGTTCTCTGTGTCTATGAGTACTTTTTTTTAGAGTCCACGTAAATGTGAGGTCACATGGTATCTGTCTTTCTCTGCCTGACTTATTTCACTTAGCATAGTGCCCTCAAGGTTCATAACCAACACTATTTCTTGACCTTGACCTAGTCTTAGGAAAATAAACCAATTCTGTGTACTATTAACTGATATTCATTAAGTTGTTATTTAATCAGCTTATGATCAAGAAAGTCTGTTTTACTTTCAGAAAATTTGTGTACAGCTCATCACACGAATTTAGCTGCAAAAGGTTTCTGAGAACGATGTATTTCAGTAACTGGTCAATTTATATTAATAAACATTTGCTTGGGGGGAAGATAAGGTTTTCTGGGCAAGAGAGAAAGGACTCTTAGGTAAAGGACACCACAGTGCCAAGCTACTAAAATGATGTCTACTGTGAGGACCTCTTGACCAGTAGGTACACAGGAAGCCTGAAATCCCCCCTCAGAGCTTCCTTCTAGCTCACCCGCATTGCATCTAAACACCTTCTCTTTTATTCTCATTTGTTTATATCAGATTCCCGCTTTTTAATTTTGTTTTCTTTAAAGTTATTTCTCTTATCCTTTTATGCTTCTGGTTTTATACCTTTTACGTTATCTATTTCCAGTAAAAAGAGAAAGAAAAAAAACTCTCTCTCTGTAATATAATGATGTAAAAAATAGGTGCTGCTAGATAAAATTGAAAAAGAAAGCCTGTGGGACATAGCAGGTTCTATGCTCTGAAGTTCACTGTATAGACAGAGAACTACATAAGCACTTTTCGTTATCTGCTTTCACTAGGATTTGAAAAGTAGATTTCTTAGGGGGAAGAGGCGCTATAAACTCTATGGCATAAGAGAACACAGTCGGGCTACATTTTTTTTTAAAGATTTTAAAATTTAAAAATAGGTGTTTTTTTACACAAAGAAAAATGTATTGCATAGTCATACCATACTTGCAATGCAATTTATACTTGTTGAGTGTTTGGCCCTAACTCTAATTTAAGCACCTAATCAGTTTTGGTTTTACTTATTTTACTAAATTCCCTCTACTTCCAGAGCAGGAATTTTTTTTCAGTTCTCCCTTTTATTCTCCCCAGTAACAGAGACTGGCTCAATTTAACCAGATAAAGTCCATTTCCTATGTGTGACCTGGATGTGCCCTAAATAACGCTTTTCTTAGTCTTTAGGCCCTAATGCTCAAAGGAATGTGTTGTCTTTCTCATCAGCACCTCAAGAATCTGAATTAATTCACTTAAAATGACTAGCAGATGATTTTCCCCTTCCTCTCTCTAGGGATGTATCAATTCATTAATAGAAAAGTTCTACTGCTTGTGGAAGCTTGGAAATTTCTGACTCTGCTCAAACAATATCTTGAAGACAGACCTTCTGGTCTGTCAGGATGAAGCCTCTTTAAATGGCCTCCTGGCATGTTCATAAAAGAGACGCAATTAAAATGTATTGAATAATTGGGATTTACAGGTCTCAAGGCAGTCTGGAGGTCATCAGATTGTTCACTCAGCTCATTCCTTCATCAGGATCTCTAATTCCTATAAGCGTTTTGTATGAGATGTGCACTTTAGTGTAGGAAATTTTTTATAAGTAAACACATACTTCTAAAATATATACTTTGTGAACCTTGGAAAAGGGATAATTAACATCATTTGCATTATGAAACTATTAATTACAATTTTAATATTGATCTGAAGGTGTGTTTGCATCTGCAGTAAAATATGCATTTTTTAACTTAAACTCACTAGCTGAGCTGATCTGAGTTCATCGCAACTAACAGCCAAGTTTTATTTCTGATTCTTCAATGATAATCACTTTAATTAGTTGTATGCAATCCAAATGCTATATTTTGTGTATTTTCAATAATATATACCTATAAAATTACTGTATACTTTTTGCCCAAATAAAAAAATGTGTATATTTCTACAATTAGGCGTTCTAATACTTCTCTTGAATTGATTAAAACATAACATTACACAATCATTCATATTCTGTGACAATTTCAGTTACTTAATATTGAGAATACACTGGTAACATAAAAATATATATTTCTCCTCTATACAATGTGCGTCTGAGTGAGCATTCTTTCTTTGCCATTCAGCAGTTCTGTGATACATAATTCATTCTCTGTGTCCCATCAATTCCCATATAGGTTTGCTATAGCCAGATTTATGATATGAGTTTAATGGCTTCTAGAAGCTAGTTTGCCAATGTCATGATTATAGGAATGGCTTCATGGGAATTTTATACTCCCTGAACACCTGCTAATATGTTGGAAAATGCAGTCTGTACTAAGTTTGTTTCTTGACAAGTGGGGAGGAAGAATATAGAATAATGGAAGAAATTCTATGAAATATTTATTCCTTGGTCATTCTGGAAAATGTCTCAACTGCATCAAAACTAATATAGAGATCAGGGAAGACCTTTGAATTCTACGTTAACTTATGATACTGCGGAGAAATAAAGCTGATGAGCAGAAATAAGCAGAGAGGTGATAAAAAAAATGCCATCCACTTGAATTTATAAAAGTTACTTCTCTTTTATAATTTCACCTCAAGGTTCACATAATAGAGGATACAGTGGATCCCAGGCTTGATTTATTTTTTTAATGGTGTTTGCGTGTGTTTGTGTGTGTATGTGTGTGTGCCTGTGCATGAGTGTGTGTGCTTTGTGGATACAGCCAGGAGCTGAAATTCCAAGGATTTGGAAGCTGGATATGATTCCCCCAACAGCTCTCAATTTTCTCAAAAGGAATAGTCACCTGTGGACAGAGGATGTGAAAAGGAGTGAGAGCCAGAGCAAAATGATCAGCTACTGTACACTTCATCAAAACTCCATCCTCTGTCTCATTCCTTTTGGAATCTCACTCTTTTCTAACTTCAAGTAGTTTATGATCATAATCTTAGCTGTTACATGATGTTTTAAGTAAATTAATCGGTGTTACAGACGATTTGCTCACGGAAATTTATTTTGCCTCAAATTGGACATCCTGTGCATTTCAAAATTCTGTTTGACAGATGTAAAACCACTTGATCCTTGAGAGTACCTATAGAATTTATATCCTCTGCTTTCTTCCAATTTACAAACCTTTCTCTGATATCACTGATAATGCTCTCATTGATCTCCAGATCATACACCTTCCTACAAGTTCCAGCTACTGAATTTTAGACTTTATACCCATATATAATATTTACAACATATATCCTTTAATCTCTTCTCCCACAATCACCAACTTAAATTTACAAAAAATTTACTGATTTGTCCTATTCAAGATTCCCCAAATTATTAAAATAGGGATTTTTATTCCTTGATGTTAAATCTTGGGCTAAACACAATTTTATGAGTTTGTAGAACTTTTCTTTTTACTAACTTTCATTGTATATTCACGTTAGTAAAAAATATTTTGAATAAGTTGACAGAAAACAACTTTAATTTAGAAAACCAGGAGAAAAAGATTTAATATCCACATTACCTTTAATTAAATTGATAAAGTTTTGTTATTAAATAATTAAATAGATATTGCTCACTGAGTATTGCTATGAGCCAGGTAGTATGTTAAGCACTGTATATACGTTATCTCATTAACCCTCATGTCAATGCTATGAGTTAGGCATTACAATCTTTAAGCTACCAAAGCATAAATTAAAACTCAGGCTAAATTATTTGTCCCCGTCATATGGCTGGTAGGAAGGGAAGCTAAGATTAGAGGCCAAGCAGGCAGACTCTTTCTTTCCGTCCAATATACTTTCTCATCCAATAACCCACATTACTGGCTTCACACATAAGACGCCATGTCCTTCATGGACAAGACTTCAAAATAGGGGTTGTGGGAAGGATTATTAAGCCCATAGTGACTTCCAGTCTTAAAAAAAAGAAAAAAAAAACAGACAAGGTGTGGGCTTAATGTTGACTTCAAATACCCTTTAGTCTACAATTGGCTAAAAGATCTCCCTGAGCTCCTGGACACCATTGTGTCCTCACTTACATAGAGCTTGAGACTGGTTCTTGTTGATTTCTGCCCTCCAGACTTCTTGGAGCAAATTTCTTGACTGAAGTTTTACTACATCAGCAGATGTATTTTCTCCATATCTACTAATCATTTCTCTTCATCCTTGTCACCCTTATCAGTGTGATCCTCGCACCAGGTGCTGGCGAGGAAGTAGTGAACAAGGCTTTGAGGTAGGTCTTAGGTCTCTTGTTTGCTAATTAACACAGTAACAGTTATTTAAAAAGAGACAAAGATGTTGCCAGAAGAGAGAGCAGTGGAATGACAGGAGGAAAAATGGGGTGAGTGCATAGTAGAGCGGTGGAGTGGGAGATGCTGTCTATGAGTAGTTTAATTGTCAAGGTATTGCTCCTCAACATTCCACGCCTTTCCATAATATAACATTATCCCTGATCTTACCATATTTTCCTTAGAGTTAGTAACTGGATTTTTGTTTCCAAATTTCCGTGTAATATTAATAATAATTATCGGCGTTTATTTAACATTGCACAGGGCACACATCTATAGTGCTTTATAGTAACTGTGATTACCAAGGGTTTTACATAAGCAACAGCTCCAGATGGATCTAATTTTTCTATATTTTACTTTGAAGAATCTTAAAAGCAATCTTAGGAGGTGTTATACAGAAACCTCTAAGTTTCCAGACCTTAAAAGTAAACACACGTATGTCCCACGAGGCAATGTTAGAAAATTACATATTCTGAGTGTCAGTTCGCACGCTGTCAAGTTCAGCCAGCTTTCAAAATATCGCATATGTTCTTTTCTAGTAAGAAATATACTGACATTAAAGTCATGTCAGACTCTCCAGAAAGATAACAAGAAAAAAATACAAGATAATTCAGTTCTTTGGCATAAAATGATAAATGAGTCATGCCGAAAACAGGGCAGTTACATCACATAAAAAGATAACGACTAAAAGCTTTCCAAATAGCCATCTGACCCAAGCCAAGTAGGTGGTCGGCATGCTGGTTTGGCAGAATGCGTGGCTGATTGCCAGAGTGTTTTTCAGCAAAGCAGCTATTCATTTCACCTGCAAAATTGGCAGTTAACTTCAACGTTGCACATAATGAAAAACAAACCAATGGCTATTTTTAGGCTAAACTAATCAACAGGGACTACTAGTAAAATCATAGCACCTTTTTTCTTCGTGGAAAACACCTTAACAGATAACGTTTCTGTTCTATAACATTTTTTTTTACTATCCATTTTGTGCTTTTTGATTTAAATTATATCAGACAAATGGAATGTAGCTTTCTGTAGTAGTAGTATGAACATTTTGGGTACTGGTGAGGTTTTAGGCCTGAAATACATTATATCTTTTCTAAATGTATTTATATTATTTTGTATGTGTGTATATATGCATCTAATATTCCTTTCACTTAATTTTTTTTTTTTTTTTTGTGAGGAAGATCAGCCCTGAGCTAACATCCGTGCTAATCCTCCTCTTTTTGCTGAGGAAGACCAGCTCTGAGCTGACATCTATTGCCAATCCTCCTCCTTTTTTTCCCCCCAAAGCCCCAGTAGATAGTTGTATGTCATAGTTGCACATCTTGCTAGTTGCTGTATGTGGGACGCAGCCTCAGCATGGCCGGAGAAGAGGTGCGTCGGGGCGCGCCCGGGATCCGAACCCAGGCTGCCAGCAGCGGAGCGCACGCACTTAACCGCTAAGCCACGGGGCCGGCCCTGCTTTCACTTAAATTAACCAATTTTATTTAATACTTATTACCAGTTTTATATAATATTTATACTTATTAGTAGATAGAAGATAGAATGAGAAAATAATACTTGAAATAGAAACATAAATCTGTGAATAATTTCACACGTTGTAATATATACATATATGTATTTATATATATGAAAAGTATGGATGTAAAAACACAGCATAAAGATTGAAGCAATATTTAAAATACATCTTAGCACTTTAACAGAAAAATTTGTTAATAAGTAATAAAACAATATATTAAACAACATATATTACAATTACAAAACACACATACAAAAATAATAATTAAGAATGCAAATGGCTCCTATTCCTACTTGAAACATATATATGTGTGTGTACAAATATGAAATATTATTAGCATTCATATTTTACTCTCTATATATGTAATAAATAAACGTGTATTAAAATATGAATGCTAATATTCCCCAGATTTCCCCATTAAATTTGTTTTAATGTTCATAATATTCATTTCTAATAGACACTTGCAGAAGAATAGAAAAAACTGTCATCTCAAAAAGTCATTTGTAAAAGTTTACATACGATGGAGGAGGTGAATTAACCAGTTAATACAGATAATTTAGAAAATCACTATGTTTATATAAATACACATGTTTGTTTCTTGTTATTTCACTAAGAATTTTTGAGTTCTCTCAAACAGAAAGCCCAAGGCAATATACCTGTAATATATAATATACAGTAGATACAAACACTATCCTAAATATGTGTTTCTTTGCGTGTGTCTGTTTGAATTCTTGTATTCATTACAATATTAGATACAGTTTATAAAAACATAAAATCAAACATTTAAAATTCACTTATAAATAAGACTGTCAAGTCCATGCCATCTATTCTAGTAAAAATTATGCATACATTTTATTAATAGTAGAGAAACTTAAGCTGCCTGTGCTCTAACCTAAGAAAGTCTTTCAAATGACTAGGGGCAAATAATTTTCCATATGTAAAAATTTAGTTTTAGAAAGCCAAACCTTTATTTATTACAATAGCAAAAGAATAAAACACAAATTTATGGCTTTTCAACTAATAAGTACACATTCTAATAAAACAATTTTTATTACTCCCAGTGGAGATACAATGGTTGTATTTACATCAGAACTGAGGTATGGTGTGGAATAAAATTCCGTAAGTAACCTACCAAGGGGGATATGGTAAGAATCGAAATTTTAGGCAAAATTTGCAATGGCTCGATTGCATGAGTTCCAACAACTTTTATGATCAGTTGTTTTTCCTGGAGGCTAGCTATTACCTTTACTCATCACTCCCTGTATCACTAAAAATATTAATATTATCATATTGTTCTGCTTTATTGACATGAAGAATACATACATGTGCACATTTCTATGAAATTGAAGGAATATATATATAATTTGAGATAACTTGATTGCTGTTAGTTCATATGTACTAATTATTCTGTAATCGTTACTTTTCTCTTCGGAGTAGCAGTAAATCTAAAAGGAATTAGAAGGCCTTCAAAAAGAGTTCTTGATTGAATCAAAACTACACTCCAAAGGAATATGCTGTATCATATGTGTCAGTTCTCCTTATTAACCGAAAAAAAAGTCTTGTGTTAAGAGCTTTTTACAACGATATCTCTGATTTATACTAGGAAGTGTTGGAATACAACATGACCCCACTTTAGTAGTGATGATTGTCAAAGAAATGTTATTGATTTATGTCTCAGTTGAAGCAGAAAAATCAATACCAGACAGCTCTAGGGGAGATGTTTCTAATGGTTTTACTGTTTTAGAGTCACCTGGGAGATTCCTTTCAAAGACGATCAACATGGCCAAACAAGATCAGTCCATCTATATCGTGGACCAAATCCAGGGGCCTTGAAATTTAATGTGGAAAGAATCCATCTTGGCTTCTTATTCCTAACAAAAATAAGCTTTCTACAAAGCATGCATATGTGGATTGACCATCATTCAAATACTTTTGTTGTTCTTATAATTCATCAGAAAATTATATATATATAGTTTCAAATATTACCTGGTTTAAATTTAACAAGAATTCCTCACGTTAATAAATCAGAATAACATAGTAAGCAAGAAAAAATTTTGTATAATTTATTTGTCATCCACTTTTTCCAACAGTCAGCTTTAGTTTCTTGACTGTCTTTACAGTTTTCCCAAATGGTTGGTGATGATGAGATAATTTTGATAAAGTTCCTATCTGCATATTCTCCAAACTTGTAAGGCAATATAGAGCATTTGGAAGAATGTGTAGAAAAGCAGTGTATTGTTTAAAAGAGCTGCCAAAACATTGATTTTTGCAACATGCAATTGAGATTAATATAACAGTGGTTTGATATACTTTAAAAGAAATATTACACAATCAGGCTATTCCCATGGAAACTGTTTTACAAAACCAAAGCTAATACTTCACACAGTTTACTTCAGCTAATTAGGAGGGGAAATCCTTTGGTAACATATTTTAGATAATCTGGCACATTTGAAAACGCTTTACAGATTATTTAACATGCAAATATATTCCAGGTCAAAATACTCTTTTTTCTAATGAATGTTTTCCTTAAAATTGTTCCCGGATATGTTGCATATTCTGTGACAAAAACAAAGTGATTCATTGGTTAGCAGTATCTGAGTTTCAAGTGGCAAAAACCCAATTCAAACTGGCTAAACAAATATGGGAATGTAGTGACTTATGTAGTTGGAAAATCAAGGGATAGTTGCATCTAGGGAAATCAAATGATATTATCAAGAATGTGCCTCTTTATTTTCCTGTTCCTCTTCTTTTCTGGCATAATCTAGCAAGATCTCTCCATGTGAAGGTAATTTTTCCCATTGCTTAACACTCCAATAGCCTAATCTTATATCACATTTACAGTGCAAAATCTGAATTAAAAGAGCACCACTCTCTCTGTCCCAGGTTCCATTTCAATCTCTGAAAAAAACACATTAATTGTCCTTGCTTGAGCCACGTACTATTGCACTGCCTGTTTCTGTAGTGCACCTCTGATGGGAGAGACTGCTCCATATGTTTGACAACCTTTACTAGAAGGGGACAGATATTAGGCACAAGGATAAAAAAAAAATTAGTCCAGGGCTTGGCCCAGTGGCGTGGCAGTTGAGTTTGCATGCTCTGCTTTGGTGGCCTGGGGTTCTCGGGTTTAGATCCTGGGCGTGGATCTATGCACCTCTTGTCAGGCCATGCTGTGGCGGCATCCCAGATAAAGTAGAGGAAGATGGGCATGGATGTTGGCTCAGGGCCAATCTTCCTCAGATTAAAAAAAATTAAAAAAAAAATAGTCCCATTCTTCTGGAATAACAACATAATGCATTCCATTTCACCAGAATACTTTGAACCCTACTAAAGCTTTCTCACTCAACTAATCTCTTTCAGAATTGCTTGCCTTTGAATATTATTTTCTTTCTAACATGAAGTATAAAATAATTGTGCATACCTTTTAGTATCAACCTTTCTCCATTGGTAGTTGGTTTGTTTCTTTTGTTGTTGTTCATTTGTTTGTTTCATCCTCTTTATATTTTTGTTTATCCTTTATATGTTTTATTTTATCCTTTATATATTTAGCTGATTATTTATCAACACATCTGTATTTCATCTCCCTATTTTTAAATTCTTGTGTTTGCTAATTTCATAGTAATCTGAAACTTAAATTTAAACGCTTTTTAAAGAAGAAAATACTTGGTTGTACTTTCCCCAATCCTGGCAAAACCTAAAAGTACATTATTTTTAATAAAAATGTAATTTCCTTAAGGAAAAAATATATGAAATTTGTGTTTCTATCCTCAGATTCTAGCAAAGTGACAAGCACTTGTTAGATAAATAGCAGGTGTACTAAGGTTTTGGTCAGTGTTCTTTTATTTAAAACTAGTTTAAATAAAAGGAAAATCACAAAAGGACAAATAAGAATCAACGGATTCATGTAACTGAAAAATGAAAGAGGATACCAACTTCAGACATTGGTGAATCAAGGATATAAAGACATTTTTAGTATGCTTTCTTTCTATGCCTCAACTCTGTGTGGAAGTCTCTTCTTTCTTACAAATAGAAAAAATGGAAATAAGCAGCTGTGGTTCACATTGTACTTATAGCTTCTGATTTCTAAGGCAGACCAATTCTTTTCTAACATCCTTATACAAAATTATAGAAAAAGCTCGGAATGTACAAGAGATGTCTCCTTTGGCTAGCGTAATATTTGGTGGATCTTATGTTCCCTTTCCAATGGCCCACGTATATGGTCACCAATACAAAATATGATCGATATTTACAGCACTACTCTCAAAAAAGCATTATAATTCTGGGTGGAATGTTTCCACACATGGCAGTGTTGATGAGACTCTATCCTGAAATAGAACTACAGAGACACCTAGGAAATAATTAGGAGTTGGTGCTCACCAGCCCATAGCATTTATACCTAATTCATGGATGCAGGGACTGTGTCAATTTGAAATTCTGCTGGACTCTTCCTACCATGTGAAAATCATTCTCTGAATCACTCAGGTGTTGGTCCACATTCAATGGCTCCAAGTCTTAATGTAGCAGATGAGAGAGAGATGGATTGGCAGTAGTACATTGTGTCCTGGGGTAGATAATGCCTTCAGGAAAAAAATTGGTGGTAGAAACAATAAAAACTAATCATGTTAAATCTCTTATCTTGTGCTATAAACAGCACTATGCGTTATTTCAATTAAATCTTACAGCAAGCTTTGTAGGAAGTGTTAGACCCATTTTACAAATGAAATAAATGAAACTATAATTTTCTGAAGATCAAAGAGCAGATGAGGATTTGGATTTGGACTTAGGTCTGCCTGAATACAAAAACAGTGCTCATAATCAATATTTCATCCTACCTTACATGTAATAGAATGGTTTTGTCTCAACTTCATTTGATAAAGTAACAAGAACTAAAGACAAAGACTGAGTTTCCAGGATAGATGTTCTCATTCTTATAATTAGAGAACAAAACAATCACAATATCACATCAGTCAACAGAGCCTAAAAATGTAAGAGCTTGTAGGGCTAGAAAATTCGTTTGGGGACTATGCCCATCAATGCATCCAATGCTGTATGACTGGGAGAAGAATTACTGAAGAATCTAAATGAGAGATAAATGAGATAAAATTAAATCACGAACAATGATATCTGGAAGACTATATACCTGGCTAGATGCTGATTCAAGAAGTAGGACCAAAAAAAATGAATACTGCAAATGGAAATTTCTTCAGCAAAGCTTAAAATAAATGATAACCAGAGGACTACCAGGAAAGTTCACTTCTGTAAGTTTATTCTAGAAAATTGAATAATTTTAGAATATATCTCCATTGAAAACAGATGGTACCTTTTACACCAAATACATAAATGTAAATATCTCTAGGAATGGTTCTGGTTGTGGAGAAGGCTTATCTGTGATGTTAAAATTTCCTACAATAAAATAAAAATTGTCATCACTTATATAATTAAAACAATTTCCAAATGAATAAAGTGCTTAACATGGGACTTGCCATATTAACAGTGCTTAAGAAAAAGAAAAAAAATGAAATATTAAAATTATACTTTTAAAAAGCATTTCTGGTTAGATTCAGATTTTTTCTTCCTAAGGGCACAAAACAAAGGTCAAGGGAAGGGGCAGGGCAACAGCAAATTTTTTCCTCAGGAAACAATTATAAAGCTGAATAAAATTGCAACCCCCATCATTCGAAGTAAAAATAAATAAATAAATGAAGGAATATAAAATAGCACTCTGGAAATTGGCCAAAGACACAACAACCTCAGAAGACTCTAGGTTTGAAAAATTGCTGAACTTCCATTAAGAATGATGTACATCTGTGATGTTCTGGCCTAGGGCTGCTCCCGTCTCTCCCACATTACTCACCCCTGTTACCCACCCCCAGTTTTATTGACACGGAGGTTCTCCCAGGTTAAGGAAGGTTGTGAGGACCACCAGCCGGCTTCTTTTCTGCTGTGGTAGAAGGAGGCTCTCTATTTGGAGCACTGGGCGGTGCTCATGCCTAGCGACATTGCCTACGAAAGTGAAAAAGATTTTAGAAGCAGGTAAGTAGGAGAAGACTAAGGATCTAGCAGCCTGAGATTCTGGTCATAGTTGAAACACACATATTCGTAGCTGAGGCTGTGGACATACAAAGGAGAGGTCAGAGAAGGCCAAGCCCTGACCAACCCCAACTTTTGAATGTACTTCCCCATCCTCACACAAATCCATTGCCAGAAGGTGATTGGCTTTATTGGCTCTTGACTCTTTGAGCACAACCTCTGTCCAATCGTTGGCTGATCACTAAGCTATGTAGACACAGGGGCAGCCGTTAGGAAGGAAGCCAGGCTTAAAAATAAAAAATAGAATATTCAAAATAAAAATTGAGCTGAGACTTGAATGGCTGCACATTGCTATTATAATCTATAGTAATTGAAATAATGTGGATAGATCGATTGGTCAATGGTACAGAGGGAAGACTCAGAAACTGGTCCACACATGCATGCAAATTTTATACATGACAGAAGAGGCAACGCAAATCAGTAGGGAAAGATATGGCAATCAAATGTGCTAGGACAATTTAATATCCATATGGAAATACAATAAAAGTGGATCTCCTGTTCACAATCATTTCCAGGAAGCTTAAAAATTTAAAGCTGAGAGGCCAAACTTCTGTGGGAAAAAATAAAATATTTTTCAAATCTTGTGATACAAAAAATATCTTAAACAAAGGAAAATTGTTAGAATTTACAACTCTACTACAGTAAATTTAGTAACGTCTTGGGAAGAAAATCTGTGCTAGATATAAGCAAATAATGATCCCGTAAATAGATATAGACATGGTCTATTGTGTTCTACAGATATATCTATACACATATACATATAAAATATGTAATACCTGAACACTCCCTTAAAATCAAATCAACACATTAAAAATATCAAGTAGAAAAGAATCTTCAAAAGATGTAAAGAAGTGGCTCACAGAAAACACAAATGGCCAATTAACATGTATAACATATTTCACAGCTAATATTTGAAATGCAAACCAAAGTCAAAATGAGATTCTGCCACCCCATCATTTTGCAAAAATTTATAAAACCTACCAACAACAAAAATTGGCAAGGATGTGGATCAATGGAAATCTTATACACTGCTTGTGAAAATGCAAATTGTTATAACTAATTTTGAAATTAACTTGGTATCATCTCTTAAATTTGAAGATGTGCATACTGTTCTATCCAGTAAATTCTTTCACTGGAATTTTTATGATATGAACAACCTTAAAACAATTCAATTAATAAATAAATATGCTCTATTCAAGCAAAGACCTACGATACCATACAAATAAGTGAACGGCAGCTCTATATACATGAATGTAGGGTTGGGAGACAATTCTCCCTGGTGTTTCTATATATCTTGTATAAATTTTTGTTCCAAACTATCTTTTCAAGTATGTTTACAGAGCAAAGAGTGCAAGACAGAGTGTCTTCCTCTCAGGCAGAGGGCAGATTATTTACTGTCTAAGATAATGAAGATAATGTCTGCATCTGGGGCAAATGTTAAACAGCTTTGCCAGCAGCCTCCGTTAAAAGATTGGGGATTCCCAAGTTCTGGGTTCCTCAGCTGTTACACAGACTCACTGTGTGTGCGGCATCTGCCTGGCCTTGACACCATATCACTCCTTTGGGACTTGGACTCAAGTGGCACCCGTGTAGCATGAAGGTCATGCTTCCCCCTGTGCTGGGTGTAACCGATTCTTTTGTCCCTCTCCAGAAATCCTATGTATTCTGCCAGAATCTTTGAAACTGTAGCAGACTAGCTTGTTAGTTAGAAAGTACGGTAAAAATCTCAGACCTTTCACAGTTTTTGATATGTAGAAATATCTTAAAACATAACGTAATTGAGAATATCGAGACAGAAGAAAATGTACATAGTTATTTCATGTATATTAAATATTAAAACATACAAAACTAAGCAATACATAGGTATGTGGCAAAACTAAAAATAAAAGGAAGTTAACATTAACACAAAATTTGGAATACTCTCTACCTCTAGAGAAGAGAAGGAAATAGGGTTGAGAAGATACAAGGACACGCATAATTATCAGATGTTCAACTTCTTAAGCTATGTGGAGAAAAGTAGTCTTCATATACCATTCTTTATATATTCATCTATTATATTTTATAAGTAAATTTTAAATTTTAAATAAATATAAAAAAGGAAAAAACTGCCTTTTTTTTCTTTTTGTAATGGTCAAAAAATTGAACTAAAATTTTCCAAGCAAGGCAGAGATCATAGAGGGTTTAGAGACTATGACATTTTAATGTCATTAATATCTTCAAGTGTGTGATTATTTTTTCAAGAAGGACTCAGCATCACAAGCATAAGAGTGGGCAAGACATCTCCTCTGTATGATTTAGAGTTGGGGTTGTGCAGGGCAGGTGAGGCAGAGGACATAGGCTGAGGGATGGAAAAGAGATGAGGCAGATAAAAAGAGATTCCTTGAAATTATGAAACAAAAAGCCTAGGGCAATTAAGAACAGAAAAGCAGGAGGAGACACAAATTAGGAGATAAATACAGGTACGAGCAAAGGTTTAATGGAAGTAACTAAGTGGAAGGATTAAAAAGATATTTTTGTCAAAAAACATAAGATTCCATTAATACTTTAGAGGTTGAATAGTATCTGAGATACTATTTCAAGGATGTATGTAGATATGCGGGTGGCTTAAGTTGAATGGAAGAAAAGGTAATTAGAATCAAGGAATCAAATTACTGTAATGAAAGAATGTTCCTGTGGATATTGAATTTACATAGAATAATGCACACGTTTGACCCGGAAAAGGTTGTCACCAAAACCTGGTGTCAGACAGGGAGGGAGGAGGGTGAAAGGGATAATTCGGTACATGTGTGTGGTGATGGGTTGTAATTAGTATTTTGGTGGTGAACATGATGTAATCTATGCAGAAATAGAAGTACAATGATGTACACCTGAAATTTTTACAATGTTGGTCAATTGGTCATAAACCAATGTTACTGCAATAAACAAAAAATTAAAAAAAAAAAAAAAAGAATCACTAGTACCTGTAAAAACTGCTTTGGAGGTTGCTAAACGAAAATGATGAAAGCAGTAAAACAAGACCTTGTTTGAAGGCCTAAATATTTATTGATTACATAGTAAGAATTACAAATACCTGGTATAATAATAGATTTTTGCAAGATATATTAATATGACTTTGTAGGTGTTGTTAACACATTCAAAAGTATCATAGGTAAGAATCAAAGAGTTATTTCCAAAAGCATTGTTTTCAACAATGATCATAATCAAATAGTCCTAATCTTATAGAAATTTTACATGTTATACTGGCACAATTTTGCATGTTGCTAAGATCTTGTGGATTTACTGTTAAAATATTTAAATATTTCCACACCTATTAGTAAGCAGTTGCTTTGTCCCCTACCCTCAAGATATCACTTCAATTCAATAACTAAAGTATAGATGCCTGCACTACAGGTGGCCTTCAAGACACTGTTCTGCTCTGGCGTGGCACCAGCTGTTAAATATTTTGACAGTCACCCCTGTGTACGTGTACATTTACATACAAAAAGTCATATGCATATATCTTAATAGCAAAGACACATCCCTCTGACTATAGCCTCCTAACTTTCCTCTAACTACGTTTACTATGACCATTCTTCAATCTAATCAGAAACTTCAATTGTCCTATCCCTCTAAAGCTGTATATTCATGATCGTCTCCTTTCTTTCCTCCCACTTTGCCCTGTCTAGAGTGTATAGCCAAATTTTTAGTACCTCCATTGTCAATACCTTTAATCTCTTGGCCACCACCTCTATCTGGCGTTTATACGTGGAACTTACTTAGGACTCAGTCCTGGGCCCCTAGCATGGTCCAATTTTTACTTTTACTTAGTAAAATTTTACTTAGATGGTTTCATAATGCCCACATTTCATAGTTTCACGTATAAGTTTATGAACACCCAATATCTCTTCCTGACTCTGCTTCACTGAATGTCATGCATTTATAGGCAACTTCCTACTCAGAATCTCCACTCAGGGCTATTGTTAGCTCTTATACTCAAAATTTCAAAAACTAAATGTATGACCCTCTTACCCTATAATACTTTGTCCTTGTTGAGTTTTTTTCCCCTATTTTTTTTTTTTGTGTGTGTGAGGAAGATCAGCCCTGAGCTAACATCCACGCCAATCCTCCTCCTTTTGCAGAGGAAGACTGTCCCTGAGCTAACATCCATGCCCATCTTCCTCCAATTTATGTGGGACGCTGCACAGCATGGCCTGACAAGCGGCACGTCGGTGCGCGCTGGGGATCTGAACCTGGGCCACCAAAGCTGAGTGCGCGCACTTAACCGCTATGTCGTGGGGCCAGCCCCTCAATTTCTTTTTTTTTTTTCTTCTTTTTCTTTTTATTTTCTTTCTGTTTTTTTTTTTTTTTGTAAGTGAATGTTGACTTCATGTACTGAAATGTGATTTACAAACAAGAATCCTGAGAGTATTCTTTGAAAACTCCTTGTCTTCATTCCCCATTTCCAGATAGTCTATTTAATTCCCTCATTTGCAGTGATTAGTTCATAAGTTACATGTGTCCTAAGCCAGTTCAATAAAAAATGAATCTTATTATTATTGCTCAGGAAAACCAAGTGTGAAACAAATAACACTACAGAAGGCAGAGAAGGGACACAAAAAGAAACTGGGCTGTATAGCATTGAATTTTTGATCATAAAACTCTCTTGGGTAAATTTTGTCAATAGATTCTCCTTTATTTGATAAAATCCACTATAAAATCTGCCTCTAGAATAGGTCAAGTCCTCTTATAAACTTCTAGCGCA
The DNA here is from genome assembly GCF_057802395.1 of Ceratotherium simum simum. Taxonomy (NCBI): domain Eukaryota; kingdom Metazoa; phylum Chordata; class Mammalia; order Perissodactyla; family Rhinocerotidae; genus Ceratotherium; species Ceratotherium simum. Next base: position 70,790,670 of record NC_141908.1, on the reverse strand, counting down.
TCCTGTATTTTTTTCAAAGGTTTTATGACAATTTGTAATTATATATTTGCATAACTGGTGAATAAATACCTATGGTTTTCATTAGAATGTAAGTTTCAAGTGGATAAGAATAATATGGTTTTCTTACAATTCAATCCCCACAACTGTCATAATATAAGAGCTAAAATTTTTTTAAAATAAATAAATATAGAGACTTGAACATAATATGCATGAGTTAAAGAAAAGTTCAGTGGATCAATGGATTGATGGAGAGATAGATATCTTTTAAAAGGACCTTTTTAAAAAAGAAGATTTTCATGGGCTCTAGAGACAAAGTTATCATGTTTTCCTCTGAGCAGAATTATCTTCTTCATTATTAATTAAAATGGAAAGTTTGCTGAGAAATGTTTGTTTTACTAGAGATGATTTATGGCTGTCTCTTCTAAGTGTACAAGGACATTATAATTTGACTAAGCATTTCTCTAACAGAATGAATTTAGTTAAGCAAAATATTTTTAAAGGCCATCATCAGTATACCAATGTCACGGTATCAATGATAAATTGTATTCATAGATTTAACATTTGGAACATGTGGCATTTAACCAGAAAATACACAGAAAACTTTTCTATTTGTTTTTTTTTTTCCAACCTTGATAAAGTTTGAAAAGCATTTTTTCAAGTTACACCTTTTACCTGACATTTTTAGCAACATTTAGAATACTCATTCTCCAACTTTCTTGAGTTTAGGATTATTTTGAGAATGTAAGAGACCCACATCACAATTAAAGACACGTATACATATGCACACATAATTTTACGTATAATTTCAAAGTGTTCATAAAGCAATGAATCCAAATGCCAGTTTAGAATACTGATTTTCTGGATAAAATATGAGACTTGAAAAATGTATATATATATACATTTTTTCACACAAATTATATATGTGTGTGTATATATATATATATACATTTTTTCACACAAATTAATTAAGCAGACAGAACTTAGCCAAAATTTACTTTGAATTTTGAATTATTAATTTAACTGTAAAATGTTCTCATGTTAAAAAGCTATATAGCTTTTGAAGCTGATTAAAAACTATCATCACACTTGGCAAAATGTGTTAAAAATACCCAACCCTGTGCATGCAATGTTATGTGCTTCAATCCTAACACTGCTCTTTTTTCACAAAGAATTCTGGAGAGACCAAACTTCACTGGTCTCCAGAACCTATACATAATATACAGCATCACAAACAGATTTTTATCTAGCTTCTGTTATTACTGTGAATTCTTATTTTATAGTTTATTGTGTAAGACATTAACTCAGTAAATGTTAATTTTTTATTGCATACGAAGAGAAAAGAAAAAAGTGCTGGTAATGATCTGCCTAATGATAGCATTTCATGAGGAATTTTTATGTTATGAAAGTTCTTGTTTATTTTCATCTTACGTTACTCCTGGAGATTTCTTTGCCATTGCACAGATTCTGTAAGTGTGCATTCAAAGCTCATATTCTCCATTCTTTAAATAATATTTTGTTATTATATCACACAGCATTTCTCCAGTTCTCTCTGATGTCATGGCGCAGAGAAAACCTTTGCAAAAGACTGAGAAGCAAGCTACATATTCTACTCTCAAGAAGATGAGTGTCCAATAACTACAATCTGTTAGAGAGACTGTGAAGATGTCTGCCTTCGCCTTTATCTAAAATGTTAAAAGATTAAGTGCCAAAACATTCAAAGAGTGGACCTTCGATGAATATCAAAATCAAGGCCAAAGCTTTACTTTAATGTTTTGTTAAAGGTTGCTAGTGCTCTTAACAAATAAATACACAGATAGTAAACCTTGTCTTTGAATATTGAAATAACATATTCTTAGTTCAAAACAATTATATCTATCCCTTTGCAAGTTCTAAGAATATGATTTCTTAGAAATATGATTTCTAGACCAAGTCCACTTTGCTGACAGCACAAATTTTCAAAACCTAACCATGGAGAAATATCATATCTGTTTTCGGTTACAGAAAGAATACTTGTTGAAGCCTCATTATTTAGAAATTATTAAGGACCTAATATTTTACCAGCACCATACTTGCTGCTGTGTGAAGTACGAGGTTCAATACCTGTTTGTGGTTCTGTACTAGAGTGTTGATGAGATGTTATTTTCTAGCTTTATTTTCCCCTCAGAGAGCTATGGCTATTGCAGAAAACACTTCCTTAAAAAAATTCTATCAGCGCTCTTCATTTTATAATAACTGCCGGTACACTTTGTATCTGAGTTCATCTTTTACTTTCTGTAATTTGTCTAAGGCTACTACTACTAATGTATTTTATATTTTTTTCTTTTGGTTCCCAAGTCCTCCAGGGTCTCTCATCATTACAGGCGTGGGTTCCCAAACCTCCTCAAGCTTGACTACCTTTACTGCCACATCTGATCAGAGTTGTTTACTTTCCATTCTAGACCAGGCACTATCTCCAGCCCATAGCACTTCCACAGTCAGATCTTGATTTTGCTGACAGTCTTTTGCATGTAAACTGGCTTTCTGCCATCAATTTTGGTTGACTTACAGAGTTCCTTTGTTGATAAGAACCAGCACTTCCCAAAACTGTGTCAAATTTAATGGAAATATATGGGTCTTCTCATGGGGAAAAAAAAAAAAGCAGACAGGATAATGTGAGTAGAACTTGGAAGTAGGAAGTCACCAGTAACCTAAGCAATGATTCATTTATTCTTTCTCTTTCTGTAGTTCTCTCTGCCCCACTCTAACCCTTGTCTTGTCATCTCTGTTTATCTCTGCATGTCTCCTCTATGCTGTGCTTCTTTTTGATAAACTGTTTTCTTTGCATAATAATTAGCTTGAATTTATCTTAAAAAATGGCGTTTCTAGCTCCAATTCAACACGACCTTTCTGTTTACTACCTATAACTAATTGGAAATCATGTCTCAGCTGAAATTTTCAAAGAAACTAATCTGCCTGTTTGTCCATTAATAACTCTTCATAGATTAGTGTCAATCCCTGACCCAATCAGTGGCACTTAGGGACAGAGTCACCAAGTGGAAATACCTCTATGGCATTTTTTCGGCATGAGTTTTGGCTGGAGAGGTGGTTTTAAGCAATGACACATGAATGGATGGAAACTGTAAAATATGTCTATTCTAGCTTTACTTATATAGACGTTTCAGTTCTAATTCCACTGATCCAATATTTGGTGTTAATTCCTGTCAGATTTTGGCATTAATTTTGCTATGTGCTCAAGTTGTTTAAAAATAATATTACTGAGATATAATTCATATACTATAAAATTCACCCTTTTAAAGTGTACAAATCCATGCTTTTTAGTTTGTTTACAGAGTTTTGAAATCATCACCACAATCTAATTTTGAACATTTTTACTCCCACTGAATGAAACTCCATACCACAGTTTGGCTTCTTAAGAATTTAAGCGTAGAGTTACCGTGTTTTCAAATTGCATCCATATTGTAGCATGTTTTACTACTTTATTTCTTTTCATTGCTGAATAAGATTTCATTGTATGGATTTACCACATTTTATTTATTAATTTATCAGTTGATAGACATTTAAGTTATTTGCATGTTTGACTAATATGCATGGTGCTTCTCTGATCCATTTGCATACAAGTTTTGGGGTGGGCATATCTTTTCATTTTGGAGGGGGTGTATATTTAGGAGTTGAATTGCTAGGTCATGTGGTAACTCTAGACCCTGATCCCACTCAGGAGTTGTTTTTGTTGTTGTTGTTTGCTTTGTCATTTTTTATTTTTTAAGTGCCTTCACCAAATTAATTCTGTGAAGTCAATTTCCATCACAGTGTACAGTTTCTGATGTCCATGATCATATCCCTCCCCTTTTTATTGTCCTTTATGCTACTATCACAATTCAGGCACTTTATTTATTTACTTTTCTGCCCCAACCTCAGCCAGGGACTTTCAGCTTAGAAGTTCTCTCCTAGTATCTGGAAGGGTACAACCTTGGCCACTGAAACAATCTTCCAGACTGTATGATTGTATTTTTAAGCCTGCCTTCCTAGGAGTTGCCCCTGGGTCAGAGTGCCTTATTGTTCAGACAGTGTTTGATCAGAGGTTGTTTTAAGCCCCTGTACCCATGAAGCTTCTCATCTGCATTGGTGGGTTTGTGTGCTTTCAAGTCTGCCCCTACATCCTTCTCTGACTGTTCCTAAGTGGTGCGGCCAAGAACATTTGCACAGCCTTTCAGATCCCCAGGGTTGACTGTGATCCCAGGAGGGCTCTTCCTGGCTATCTCTTTCTCTGGTTCTCTCTATTAAACTTTTAACTACTCTGCCATTTTGCTTACATCATGGAGCTACCAGCCTTCTCTTAATTGCTCTCCACCAAAACCTCCTTTATTTTAGACAATACTATAAGCATGGAGTTCCCCATTCTCTGTTTTAAATCTAGTCAGTCCCTTCAGGCAGAACTGAAAAATCGGCCCCCTTATAGCCTGCTTTCCCCCTAGGCAGCGCCCTTGTGCCACTGCACTGGAGCTAGGTGGTGGGCACCCTGTTTTCCTGGAGTAGTGCTCTTCCTCCATGAGTGGGCACTGGGAGGAAGGTGGTAGCCTGTGGTCTTCTTGGCTTGCCCTTTCCAAAATGGAACCTCTGGTCTATGAATAAGCTGGAGCAGGGGCAATCAGGGCCCCAATATTCATGATTCTCCTTGGAGGATTGATTTCAGGTAAAGAGATATCTGACCAGACTTGACTTTACTTTGAAAAATAGCCATACTTTCTGAAATTCTATAATTTTTTTATCTTATGATAGGATCTTTACAAATGATTTATAATTGTTTAATATCTTATGGTTTACAAAAAATTATCATAAAATAACTATCTCTTTGAAATCCCATGGACTACTATGAAGTAGATTAATACCCACATTTTAAAAGTCAGAAAAGTGAAAGAGATATATGAAATAGATTGCCTAAAAGCATTTGACTAGAAACTGCCATGAATTAAAATATGAAGTTTTCCACATCCAAGGCCTGTCCTTTTTTCATATACTACAATTTTCTTCATATTGAGAAATTATGGATAGTATATTAGACGATATTGTTCAATAAAATAGGCGCTCCATAAACGTTATGACACCCTGTCGTGTTCCCATCAACAGTGACTGCATAAGTCTCTTGCTCTCTAATGCATCTGACTTTAAAAAAGTAGGGCAGTCATATTTGACATGGTTGTATGCTCTTCTATGTAATATCAAATTCGAATAAAATGAGGAACTTACAGCATGAAATCAGTTGCTAGTTTCAAGGAAGACCCCTTTCACCTTTGAAAATGTTATCATATTTAAAAGGAAAGAGACCAGATTTAGTACTTTGAAGTTGCACTTTTTTTCTTGACTCTATGAATAATGTCATTGGAGAAACGTCTGAATGTTGATAGATTAAACACAACAGCAACTGAGGCATGACTTTATTCTTTCATAGATCATTTTAGATGCAAAGACCAAAAATGAGAAAAGAAGAATAGTGGAAAATGGGGAGTTTTAGAGCTCTGATTTTATAGGAATTTAATTTTATAGTGTAAGGTTAGAAGGATAAGTCAAGAAAGGAATATAAACCCTGCTCTCATATATTGATGTAGAACTTCTATTTTGAAGTCTATTGCTTCTGATGGTAGACATCTTTCATGACAGTATTCATAGTTTTATGTATTTATTTTTTAGTATATTGTTTCTCATCTGTCATGTATCTCAGCCAAGGTAAAGAAAAATGTACCATCATACATTACAAAATGCTAGGCCTTCAACAAATTTTTGAAAATCAGCATCACATTTAAAATGAAACCCATGTTTGTATGGGATTCAAAAGTAACATTTTCAAAGTGCTTTGATACACACTCTCAATCAAATGAAAGATTTCTTACTATCTTTTATAATTTTACTCTATTATTTATGTCCATAAAAGATAAATCCCAGTCTTTAGGATGACAAAACAGCCCATACTCACAGGCTCAAATGTTTCTTTAATTATTTTTTTAAGAAAATAAAAGACAACCATCTATTGGACACTTTAAATATAGTTCCACCTCAACATAGATGACAAGAGCTTATATATTATTTAAGTCTATGCCAATTCTGGTTTCAAAAGTAATTGTGATTTATTTTTGTAAAAAAGTAAAACACATTATATTAGCCCCATTCTTTTATCTGAGTTAGTATTTATGTTTTATTATACCAGTAAAGCGACTATATTTTATGCACTCTGTACTAATTAGGAAGACATGAAAAAAGTAAGTTTAATGTAAGAGGAAAGAAAATCATAAAAGCAAGTGATATATAAAGACATCATCTTGTAAATGTTGACCAGTGAGGAGAGTAGAAAGTAGATTAATCAGCTTAACCTTAGATCCCTGAACAGTGAGATGGGTGGGATCAGAATTGCGAATTAATCCTTTCAAATGAGCCCTGCTTTGGCAGATATTATTTTTTTTATTTATTTTTGTTGTTTGCTCCTTTTATAAAAGATATAGTACAAATTGAAATGGCTGCTGTAGGCTCTTTTCTGATAGATGTATTTTGTTTGGATGAGAATCTATCCACAACAGAACGTTTTCCTGTTTATCTGATATTTTCATCCATTTACTCTACTCTATCTACTGCTATCACATTAGACAGTAGAATTAGAAATTTCCAAGAGCAACAAAAATTCAAATATATAACCTTTGATAGGTGGTCATTACTTGTGACTATAGATTCTACCATCATTAATGATCAGGTGTTGATAACCAATAACTCCAAAAGAATGAGTTAAGTTTACTATGCATTTTCCCCTTCTGTTAAATAATGAGTTATTTATTTGTAAACTTGTGATTGACTTATTTGCTAATTTGGAAATCTTCAGCATCTATACAATTCAGGATACAATTCATAGTGTGATTGCGAAAGAAAGGAAAACTGGATTCACTAAACTCAAAAATTAGTATTTAAGATTTAAGAATAATGCTGCATAGTTAGGATAGAAAATGTCAGTGAGTCATGATGAAATGGAAGGAAAGAGAATGGAAACAGGGAAATGTTTGTAGGAAGTTATTGTTTTATTTTGTTTTGTGTCATATTTCAGTTGTTTCAATCGTTGTACATAGCAGGTGTGCAGTCATGAAGACAAAAATGTTGAGTAGTTGGAAAGACAAAAAAAGAAAAAAGGAATAATCAAAGATACATTTGAATAGAATAAATACAGCTGGATTTTCAAACTGTCTGTGTAAGTATTAAACTAGTTTCCATGGTGTAGCCATATAGAAAATGTAAATGACAGACTTCAAGACTTCCTTCAGACTCTGATTTCCTGCCGTTAAATGTATCAGCTGCTATTTTGCTGAAGTGGCAAGGAGATCAACTGGGTTCAGAGTTTTCAGGTAGCAAATGACAATGATGTCCAGGGAAGTCTTTTATATATGTTAAGTTAATATTAGGTAATATTTTATTTTGGATTATTTTTGTCCCCAGTACTTGGTGCTATGAATTGTCTCCATGAAAACTCTGAAGCTATTTTGAGAAAGGACATTGGTACAGAACTCAAGGGAAGGGCAAGTGATTTTTTTCATAACTTTTTTTGGGCAGTTTCCAATAAACTGTCAGCCCAGTAGTTGAAGAAATAATCACCAAAAAATTACTTATTAGAATTTTAATAAAACATATAATACATATGCATGGAGAGGTTTTCCAATGAGCACTTTCAAAAACAGAATTCATGAGATCATAAAGATCATGGTGAAAACAGTCAGATTTTAATAGAAAGTGGCTATTGGAAAAATGATGTAATATGCCAACTTTGATGAAAAACATAGGTAGAAACTATCAAGATAAACAAATACTGAACTTTCCAATAAAATTAGCAGCAACTGGAAAACATAGATAAGCACAACAGACTATTATATTTGTATTGCTTATTATAATAAGCAATACAAAAATATTTATTAAGATTGAAAAAGATGAATAATCCGATATAATCAAGCCACTTACTTATAAAAGTAACTTTGTATATCTGAAAACACAAGCATTATTTCCTTAGCTATTTTATATAATCTCTGTCAGTTTTATAATATTTAATATTTTTATTTTCATTATTTTATAAGAAGTCACCTATTTTCTGCAAGATAGAATTGCTTATATAATTTTATGGTGTCTTGTTTAATATTATTCTAATTACACTGTACTATAGATCACCATCAAGTGAAAGTACACACTTTACCCTGCTTTCCTAAAATATTAGACTAGATGTCATTCAAGTTACCTGATTATTTATCACATGATGTATAAAACAGGACTGTATATTTATAAAGTTTTATTTGTTAAGGTTTAAAGAGTAAAAAAAAAATATCGCATTAAACAATATATTTGTTTAAAATAATAAAGCTAAATTAAGGGGAAATACTCATTGAAAAATAAATTTTTTTTATATATTTGCATACCAAAAATGCCATGTTCAATTACCAAAAGATACTGTATGTAAAAACATTTTGCAACAAGTCTAGCCTACATTCCTTTTCCTTTCCTTAAAAAAATAAATTTAAAAATTCCAAATACGATCTACTGAATTTGTAATTTCATTACATCTTATTATCAAAGATACAGGAATAAGAACTTAAGATGTACAAATTTATAAAGTATACCTTATAGACTTCTAAGCTAAATAAACCAGTCTTTGATCCAAGCTACAAAATATTGTAAATTGATTAAGGTTATCAACTATCTATGGAGATTGAATTCTTGAAAAAACTAAGGCACAAATAAAACATATTTCCAATGAGAATTTATAAAGTACAGGTTTTATTTTTTTATTCTATTCTATACTAGAATTCTATTTTTTTTACTTTATTCTAGAATTTATAGCACTGATATATCAAGGTATAAAGAAACACAATATAATTTTGCAGATACTTATTAGGAAATATAAATATTGAGGCACAGTGGTTTAGATTCAGACGTATACATTCAATGAGAAGCCACTTGTCTCTTAATGCTGGAAGATAGAGATACACTAATATGCCTAAAAGAGCATTCCTGATATCCCAGAGCATTATGATCTGGTTACTCTTTGCCGAAGTTTTCCAAAAACAATAATAATCTTGTTTCAGAATCAAATTCAAGATAGGAATTTGGAAAGTTCCCTGAGGTTAGCTATAATTTTGAAGATGATAATAACTATATTTTTAAGAAGCTACAAATAATTTCTAATGACACAAAAATATACTAGCTGATAAAAGCTGTATTTGTATAATATTAAAATAACACTGAGCAAGTACCCAAAATAATCTGTACATCTTTTTTCTTAATCCAATAATTATAAGAAAGCTTGACAATAAATACATAGTGAAGATTTATTTATTTATGTATTTATTTATCGTGTTATCTTCAAATTACAGTTCATTTACAAGTGAATATTTGTAAATCTTAATAAGCCAACAAGAGTAACTCAAACTGAGGATAAGAGAGAAGAGAGAGAGAGAGAAGAAATTAGAACATATCATTACACGTTCATTTGAAACTCAAATCCTAGCTTAGCAATGAAAGCAAATATATAGGAATAAAGTCAAAGTTAAAGTTTATAGGGTATAATTTATCAGTTGCCTAGTGTTAGGAATGCATTCTGTCCCTTACAGAGTACTCTACAGATTTATACAGAGAAGACTTAATTTAGTGACTATTGCCCTTAATTGAAAGTATTTAATGCTGTTTATACTTCACCTCACTAACTCCCCAAAAAGAGACTCAAAAACTCTAAAACAGTAAAAAGTAGAACTATATTTTTCATGAAAAGAGAAATGCACAGCAACATATGTATCAATGTACATAAACATATGTAGTAAATAATGAGGCTTAAATTCAGAAGTCTTATTAGAATAGCTTACTTTTTCAAAATTCATATAGAATCAGACAGCAGACCTTCAAAGCCTAGTTCAAATGTAAGAACTCACGCTCAATCTTAACATTTTAGTATGTACATTTTCAATTTCCTGTAAACACGCATATCACTTTAAGAGGACGGGCATCTGTTACTATAGAATTTATCACAAATAAAGTGTCATTTCTATAGTTAATATTTTAGTGCTGCCTGTATTTCAATTTAACCAAAACACGAATGCTAAAAGTGTAAACTATTTGAAATTTTTCACTATTACTAACAATGTTGAAATAAAAATTTTTAGCTAAAAATTAATAAACATCTACGATTATTTTATAGCAAAAAGTTTTAAAATTGGATCTGCTACGTCCAAGGTTTGGATATTTTAAGGCTTTTTTAAAATTTTGCCCCTTAATTAAATTTTTATTGTTACAATTGACATACTATAAAATATGTAAAGTGTACAATGTGATACATTTTGACATATGTATACACCCATGAAATCATCACTAAAATCAGGATAATGAACATATTCGTCACACATAAATGTTTTCTTGTGCTTCTTTGTAATCCCTCTCCATCTCTATCCCACTTGCCAGGCACCCACCAATTTGTTTGCTGTCACTGTTAATTACTAGTCCTATCTATAACTGTGGATTTATCTACTTCTCTTTATTGTCGTGTCAGTTTTTGCTTCATATATTATGAAGCTTTATTGTTTGGTGGATACATGTTTAAGATTGTTATGTATTTGTAATGAACTGACCATTTTATTATTATATATGCCTTTCTTTGTCCCTGGTAAATTTCTTTGCTTTAAATTTAGTTCTCCAGAAGTTAATATAGTTTCCTAAGCTTTCTTTTGGTTAATGTTTCATTATACACATTTTGCATCCTTTTACTTTTAATCTAACTGTATAATTATATTTGAAGTGAATTTCTTATAGACAGCATATACTTGGATTGCATTTTTTTAATCCACTATGCCAATCTCTGCCTTTTAATTCATGCATTTACATTATTTACATTTAACGTAATTATTGATATATTAGGATTTAAAGCTGCCAATATATTATTTTTTCTGTTCGTTCCCTCTGTTTTTTATTCTTGTTTCCCATTTTCTGCCTTCCTGTGGATTACTTGAATACTTTTAGTAATCCATTTTGATTTATCTATAGTAGTTTTGAGTATAACTCTTTGTAATTTTGTTTTATTTAAGTTTAGTAGTTGCTTTAAGTATTGCAATATACATATGTAGCATCACAATCAACAAATATTGATATTTTACTACTTCAAGTGGAGCATAAAAGCCTTACCAACACTTAGATTCCTTTACTCTCATCCTTTTATAATATCATTGTCATAAATATTTTCTCTACATCTACTGAGAACCGTAGATGTAATACTAAATTTTTACTTTTAACCATCAGATATAATATTAAAAACTCAAGAAGAGAAGCATAGTCTATTATTTTACCCATATATTTACCCTGTTTTCTGTTCTTTCTTCATTCATGTTGTAAGTAGTTTCCTGTTTTCCTCTGTTTGAAGGACTTTCTTTAGCAATTCTTTTTTTTTTCTGCTAACAAATTATTTTAGTTTTTATTAATTTAACGGTCTTATTTTACCTTTATTCCTTAAGAATATTTTCAATAGATATGCAATTTTTGGATGACTTTTTTTTTCTTTCAGTACTTTAAAAATATTGTGCACTTCTAATTGGCCTGCGTAGATTAGTGAGAAATACTTTGCTATTCAAATCATTGTTCCTTTAAATGTAATGCGCTATTTCTTACAGCTTTCAGGACATTTTTTCTCCTTTGTTTTTGATTTCAAACATTTAATTACAGTGTTTTAAAGTGGGTTTCTTTGGATTTATACTATGTGATTAAATCCACTTCTTGAATCTGCAGGCTTAAGTCTTTCACAGAATTAGGAAAGATTCAACCATTATTTTTTCCATTAATTTTTCAGCACAGTACTCTTACTCCTCTCCTTTGAGTCCAATGATATGGATACCAGATCTTTATTTCTTGTACCACAGGTTCTGCAGATTTAATTGTTTATATTTTAAATTTTAATTAAAAAAATTTGAAAGGCTTTATTTTTTTTAAAGCAATTTTAAATCTACAGCAACATTGAGAGGAAGATATAGTGATGCCCCAGACAACTGCTGCCCCCACACATGCATAGCCTCCCTCATTATCAACACCCCCCCAACAGGTTTATTTTAAGAAATCTGTTATTCAAATTGGATAACTTATATTGACCTATCTTCAATTTTACTGATTCTTTCCTCCATCATCTCCACTCTGCTATTGAGCCCAAACAATGAATATTTTGTTTCAGTTATTGTATTTGTTCAGTTCTAAAATTATCATTATTCTCTATATTTTCTATTTTTTTTGTTGAAACTCTTTTCATTTGTTTCAGAAATAATCATAATTGCTTGTCAGAGAATTTTTATGATAGCTTCTTTAAAATATTTCTCAGATAATTACACCTTATATATGACCTCAGCATTGGTGCTTTTTTTTTTTCATTTCAGTTAAGATTTTCCTGATGCTTGGTGAGAGACAGAGTTAAAAAGAGAATGAATCTCTGGAACATAAACAAAACCTGATAGTTGTGGTTGCTTCAAGATATCTTGAGAACCTGAAGTGGTAATTATTATTTTATTCATAAATTTTTGTACATTTTGAATGAATTGCCTGTTCAGAAAGTAATTAAGATTTATTTTTTAAAAAGGAGTTAAAGGTTTGGCATTTTATTTTTTATTTTTCACTACAGTATATTTTTATAGCCTTTAATGTTCTGATAAATATTAAAACCTCTAATAGGACTTAGAGGAGAATGAAATATGCAATATTTCTCAAATTTAATTTGCATGAAACATTTTATGTGCCATAATTTACAGAATTAGTGTGCATGAAAACATATTTTTAAGACAGTTAACATAATTAAAGTTACATCCAGACTAAACTCTTTCAGTTGAACATTTATCAAAAATTAATCTCTTCTTCATAGTTTCTAATTACTGTTTGTGCACCATAATTAGCATATCATTAAATTTTATCTTATTTCACATTATAAGAACTTCATAGTTTAGTAATGTCAATATATAATGTCTTTTTATGTATATAATTTTGCTTACTTAATCCTTGGTGATCCTAGTCTTTCTTCCATGGGGAAAAAAGGGACGGCTTCTTGGGACTTTTCTGGGACTGTTTCTTGAAATCCATAGTACCCAACAAAAATTATTTACAAAGTTGATAAATATTTATTGATTTTTAGTAATAATTTCTTATCATCAACATCATCTTCATCTTTATCATCATCAAGATTGAACATCCGCCTAAGCGGTGGTAATCATTACTATGATTAAGAAATTTAGCCAAATAAACCATTAAAATGACCTCAGTATAATCCTAAAAATCGACGTACTTCTTAGTTTAAGGAAGATTGATTTTAAAATGAGAAATGATTCTTTAAGCCAATAAGTAAAACAAAAAGCTTTCTGTCCTTTAACACCCCCCATTGTACTCCACTTCTTTATTCAAATAAATTATTTAAAGATGTTTAGCTTTTATTCTTCTTGTTATATACTTGGTTTTATGTTTATATTAGATTTAAATATTACTATTCTGTCAGAATGTTTTCTTCTTTCAATTTTGCTATATATTTTTTTCCTTTCAAATAGAGTTCTTTTGGCTGCAAATAACAGAAATTCAGTGTTGGTCTGAGAGATCAACTGTGCTCTCCAGAACCAAAATCTTTCTTGTGCCTGTTCTGCTATCTATAGTGTTGGCCCCATCCTATCACCAATTCCTCATTTGATTATAGCATGACAGCCAAAAGCAAGAGGAGTATCAATACTCAACATTCATTTCAAGTGCACGAGAGAAAAAGAGTTAGTTTGGCTTCCTGTTGCTTTCTCTTTAAATAGTAAATGTTTCCTCACCAAGGGAAACTGACTTGTTTTCAGCTAGACTCTGAACCTGTCAATGTCAAGGAAAATGGGAAAATGATTGGCTTAAACTATTTGTCCTTACTGTAGATCTCTGGAGCTGTCGTCAATTTCTCAATTTGAATTCCTGCAGGGAAAGGGAGGATGCCTAGAATTCCCATTGAGGATCCAATGGCAAATGTCGTCTTCATCTTTTTTCCTTTATTCAAAACACACATTATTTTGTTTGCCTACTAAGTTTCAATATTTTGGGGGGTACTGAAGTTAGTGGAATTATTTCTATCACTTTATCCTAGTACCTTGAGTTGCAACTCAATCCCTCTTTACTAATCTTTGCATCATTTAACCATAAAAAATAATTTCAAAGAAAAATCTCATCAAAATCCAGAAAGAAATATAAAGAATTATATATGTATATGAGGGTATATATTTTCACATTAATTATACTTTTTATTTACTTTATGCTTAAAATATATCAATAAGTTATAATTTTCTTAAATGTTTACCTAAATCAATCTGGAAAACTATTTTTCATAATTATGCAAATTCACTTGTCCTGGCTATTCCTAGTTTCTAGAAGGAAAATACTTATGATTATAAATTATTTTTGTAAGCAATACTGTAGTGAGATAGCTTTAATGGAAGAAAAAACATACAGTTTTCAAATTAATACTGGAAGGAAATTGCTGGCTGAGGAGAGGGACTTAGCAAAATGGTCTCATTAGAGATGAACTAAATTTAATTAGCTAGGTCTTGTAGTGGAACAAATATGGGAGGAAAGAAAGTTTCTTCCTGGTTGAACTCTTGTTCTGCCCAAATTCTCCAAGGTTACATTAACCTAGAACTGTCAAAAAAGTGCTGCTATTATAGCTTAAACAGGCTTGAATAAGTTATTTTTCAGGAACAAGAATTTTATAGAAAACCAGAATATTCAGGAGACAGCTCTTTTACTTGTTGTCTAACGGGAGATAACAGAGAAGAAAATAAAATACCTTGAAATGATAAAAATGAAATCATGTGAATAAGCAAATTTAGTATTATTTCACCACTGAGTGAATGAATCTGGCTATACAATATGAAGTATTGATGACTAAAAAAATGACAGTAAATATATAGAAAGAATGCAATATAATGAAGAGAAAATTTAATGAAGATATTAAGTCAAAGAAAATGATAAACTAACAAATGCACTACATGTTAGATTTCACGTAAGAAATCTGGCTATATTTTTTCCAAAATGAAATATAATAGTATAAAAGATACACACACACATTAACATGAAGATAAATAATACTGAGCATTTAAAAATGACAGTTAATTTTTAAATATAGCAAATTTAAATATAATTATTTGATGTACATGTTATGACTCTAGGAAACATAAAATTGAACAACAAATTTATTTTTATACTACATATGATTTTTTAGCTTATTACAACTTCTTTGTAAAATGAATAGTTTATAATGTAAATATCGTTTTATAAATTTTCTTGAATTATACTCTGAACATAGTTTAAATGAGATAAAGATATTCGTTGTCTACAAACATATATAAGACATAAATCTAGCAAAACTTATATTTACATTTTAATTATCTAGTCTATTTTTTCCATGTTTTTACATTCTACAATGTTTTTCTTGCCTTTTTCTGTTTCTGATATTGTTTAATTAACGTGTTTTTTTAATAAGGATGAATCATCACTAATAACTTAAAACAAGACATTTTTGGAACTAAATATCAAGATAGAACCTATTATCTTACTAATTGTCCCTGTATATCTGGGAGGAAAAAAATCAAAATATCTGCAGAAAATAGTCTCCAGTAAAAAAGCTAATATGTTTTCTTGAGTTTTTCCTGGTCCCAACTTCTACTCATTTTTATGAGTTGTATCTCATTGGTGATCTATGAGATCTGCAGTCTTTGATATCCCAGATTATTTTAAGGCAACATTCTCTGTCTCTACCAGCAACTCTGCTTTGGCCAAGGATTTTTGCTCACAGCAGTTGTCTCTCAAAAAATATGCTGAAGATTTATGAGATTTGCCTGCACTGGTCACCTCAAAAGTTTCTAATCTGCTCAGTAGCACTTTCATGGCTTCCTGTGTGACTTGTCTTAGAAAACTCTCACACATAGTATCAACTTCATGGTCCTAAAAGGAAATCTATGGCACACTCAAATTAGGAAATTTCATTGTGTATTCTTTACAATAAGAAAATTCACAAGGTGTGAGGATGGTTCAAACCACAAGGAATAGTGCAGGAATCCATAATAAGCTACAGCAGAGAGCTTTCATTCACCTGATAGCAGAGAAACTCTAAATATCCCTGGCCGGAAGGGGCATGGAGAAGGAGTGGCTAGGAGAATCTGGAAAGAGAGGTGAATAGAGAAAATTGTATTGAAAGAAGTAGTGGCATCCATCTGAGAGATACATACAGACCTAATACCTCCCAGGGTCAAAAATGGTGGAGTAAATATATTTACATCAATATGATTCCACCTCTTGATTTCCTGTCAGGACTCTGCATTGGCTATATAGAACTGGAAGCCAACAAACTCAGCTTCCCAGGGCAGAGGGCAGGAGAAGAAGGATGTGGAGTGGATTTAGCGCCACGAGTGGAAGATCTGGCAAAGTTCACAACATTGCCCCCTCGCCTTTTTGCTCTTGTTCTTCATTCAGGTAAAAGTTTGGGTCTCCATCTCAGGGTATACACAAAGTACAATCACCTGCTAGTAAATGTATCATCATGGGTGATATCAATTCGTTTCCACTGTTGTTCTTCATATAATGTAGTGGGAGTGGGGAGAAAAATACATAATATAAAATATACATCTGCTGTAGTCCTGGGCTTCCTAGCTGGTCATGAAGTATAAGTTAGTAAAAATAGACACCTTTCTGTGTCTAAATAATGATAGACACTAATCATTCCATGTCTCTTACCCTTTTCTACCTCACAGATAAATTAGGTTCTTGACCTGGTGAAATAACTCCAAGTGTTATTCCTGCAGAATTTGAGTTGCTGCTGACCATTTTTTTCTTAGAAACAATTTTCCATTGACCAGAATTATAATAGGAAAGAGAGTTCTTGTAAGAATCACAATGATTTCCTTCTGATTTCCAAATGGTCTTGCTGTCCCCCGATAGGTATCAACAACACGATTTTTCCTGGTAATCAAGATCAATCAACACTATAGGTTCCATGTTGTTTTATTATTTAATCTGAATGAGGATTGTCAAATTTTGAGGGACATCTTTCAGTTTCTAACTCACTGCAGCCATTTTTGAGTTCCCTGGTAAAAGCAGGTTTCCCTTTGGTACAATGACCTACACGTACAAGTTCAAGGTCATGGAAAAAGGGATAAACATTCTTCAAATAGATTATTAGGAATAATAATGAAAGAAGCCACTCCCATCTCTACTGTTGGTTTGGGAGATTCATGCTTCTGGCTATGGGGGAGACTGTGCCATATATTGCTTGCTGATTTTAGACAAATGCTTCATCCTATAGGCAGAGATCCCAATGCAACAGGTTCATATAGGCCACCAGTTACTCTAACTGAGCCTTCTGAAGGTCATGGTTCTTTCAAGTCAAGTGCTTCTGATTGATAGAACACATGACAAGACCAGTGAATTCCATGCAGGAATTCCATGCAGGAACACTTCCTTTGCCATAATTCCCCTGGTAAACGATGTTAATGTGGCACAGTGATAAATTCAATATTCTATAAATCTGTGAGTAATAGTACTGGCAAACATGTTATATGCAAGTATGGCAAATCTATACCCAAAATATAAGGATATCCCTGTGAGGATAATTGCTGCCTTGATGGAAGGGGTCTAATGTAATCAATCTGCCATGATGATACCAGTTGTACCCCGGCAAGAATGGTACCATGGGGAGGGTTTATTTGATATTTCTACAGTGTTAACCTGCATTCATTTAGAAATCAAGAAACCTATGATTGAGTACATCTTGGTCTTTTATCCATCTGCCAGCTGTTCTTCCTTTTTCATTCCATATCCTAATCAATGGCATTTCAATCTACTTATATACCTGAGCTACAAATCTTAGAAACACTCTTGGCTCCTTTCTCTAGTTTACCCTCCATGTTCTATCAGTAACCAAGTTTTAAAAACTCTATTCAAAATGCCTCACAAATCTGTGCCCTCTTCACTGTATATTGCTGCCCATGCCAGAGACTTTTTCCTGATACTTTTTGCACCACAGGAATGATCTTCTCTGCATCCATGCTGTTTCTAATCCCTTCCCTTTCCACATTGCCCTCAAACAATTTGTAAAACAAAATACAAATATATCACCTATTTTCTTTCTTTTATTTTTGTGAGGAAGATCAGCCCTGAGCTAACATCTGATGCCAATCTTCTTCTTTCTTTGCCAAGGAAGACTGGCCCTGGCCTAACATCCGTGCCCATCTTCCTCTACTTTATATGGGACGCCGCCACAGCATGGCTTGACAAGCGGTGCGTCGGTGAGCGCCTGGGATGCGTACCTGCGAACCCCGGGCTGCTGAAGTGGAGTGTGCGCACATAACTGCTGTGCTACCCGGCAGGTCCCTCATTTATTTTCTTTTTAACTAATTAAATCTTCTTTAGGGATTGTTATGGCATACAAGACTCATTAAAATATGCCCTCACCCTATCTTTCCTTGAATCCTTGTCGTCTATTTGCCCCCACCCCATAGGTTTTATGTTCTAACTACAATGCACCAGAATACTTAGTGTTTAAGATTATAAAGATAATATATAACATGTTTCTGGCATTATGTTCTGTGCTTGTGATTTTTATTGTACTTCAGAACAAATGCAGTCAGGTGTATATGAGTGTAATTTGAAGGTAGAGTAAAACAAATATATTCAGAAATAATAAATTTATTTAATCTGCAATATATTACAAGGATCAACAATTTCCCATCAAACTAAGGAGCCCCAAAAGCATTTTATGATTTTCAATTTGGCAAAATAATGTTATAATAGTTATTTTCCTACCTGAATATTTATTTTCTCTCATTTAGTCAATTACTATTTAATCCTTAAACCTTTGAATAAACATATCCTAACAAATAAAAGAAGCAAAGATTATAAGCAGAGATATTAACTTTCACATAAAATGTGTGGACATTTATTTATTTTTAAAAAACCATTTAATGCAACAACAGTTTTATAGTCTCTGTACCAGGTATAAATTGGTCTTTCGGGAAGCACATGACAATGCCGATCAACAAGGTATATATGTCCATTATTTATTTTCACACGTAGCATACACAACATGACATTTAGGATCCAGTCACCTTGTATAAAGAGTTTTGTTTTGTCTGGTCTCGCTTTGCTTTCCATTGATTAGATGGGTACGGAAGCAGAACTTCTTTGTCACTTCACTGAAACTGTCTGGATAGCAGTGAAGTGTATCATAAATCAATTCTACCAGGAGAACGGCTCTCAACCAAAGTCAATATCATGGTATAAAGCACCTATAACAGGAATCGAAATGAAATAAACCTCAGCACTTGCTTCATCAGAGAACTAAAGTTTTTAAAATGTGTACAATAATATGATAAGGCCGTATGTTTATTATTTTTTAATCTACATTCAACTAGGTATATAAATGATAAATATATTTTATGGAAGTGGGAAATACTGAATAAAATAATTGATGGTTTTCTTAAAACTTTTGTTACAGTATAAGATGTATAAGCATGGCCAAACAGAAATTCTACTGAGTCAAATTTGAATTATTCAGGACTCCATGGTCCACTAATAGGTCCTACTAATTTCTTAAATTCGATAAATGACTCTGAATTCTGTTTAATAGATATTGAACTAATTCTCTGCATTTTACGTATATATGTTATTTTTCCCATAGATCTTTCATTTTATTTGTTTCCCTGAATTATTTGCTTTCTCTACAAAATCTAAAATTGAAAAAACTGGCATTCTAGTTTGTTGCAATTATTTATATTTTAAAAATATTACACAAATATAGCAAAGAGAAACATTGGCCATGCAAGAAAAATAAAATTGAAATAATCTAGTGGTATATTCTTAACTTGAAAAGAAGTTCCCATTTGTAAAGCATTATTACTGTTATTTATTCAGTGATTACAGTATTTTAGGCATACTGAAGAGAAGTAAAGAAAGGTCATAATCTTCAAGAGAAAATTTCAGTGATTACAATTGCTATAATGATTAAGTAATATATGTTTTTGAAGTGCAGTATGATACATTCAAAGATTTAAGGAAAAACAGAGCTGAAAAGTTAGAGACACCAAGAAGACTTTTTTATCCATTTATTTTTGCATATGCTTTTCTTATAAAATAATTTGCTTATTCTTTGGCTGCTTGTCTTTTAATAGATGTTCAGCAACCCATTTTAATGTTCAATAATTCTCAATGCTGAGACAGGACTTATTTATAAGTGTTTAAGAGGATTCCTACTGCAGTAGAGGAGCCCTGATTGCCAAGAGCTTGCAATAACTAATGGTGAAGGTGTTTAAATTCAAAAGGATTTTTATATTCCTAGTGCTATCTCTGTACTTCCTGCTCCTGCTTCTTTTACTCCTAATACTATGGTTGGTAGTTATTATTAGTGTCATTATTGGCATTATTATTATTATTGTCATCATTATAAACAAGTAGGCTTGAATGTTTATTGAACAAAGGGTTAAATTTTAAACTCAATGTGAAACGAAGATTATATAAAAATATTATTTCCGAATAAAGTAAAAGAGCAACATAAGACTCATAATAGCCTTCAGATGCTATTTACTTACAGCTATGGCTCTTTATATATTGCTGAAATGAAAGTAAATTGGTGTATTTATTGCTAATCTTGAGTTCATTTCAGCAATATTTTTTATATGTGTGTGTATCAAAATAGGAAATATACATAGACTTTACCCAACAATTCTACCTTTAATACATATACTTAAGTAGATAAATTAATAGATAAATGGGCATATGTATAAATTGCTCATAAAACTTTGTTTAAAATTGTATCAAGATGGTAACTGCCAGTGTTCAAGAAACACCTGCTTAATAAAGTACGATATGTTAATTCAATGGAATATGATATTATTCTTAAAAATATGTAGATATATGCTTGTTAATATGGAAATATATCTAAAATTTATAATAATCAGTTTACAGAAAGAGTATTAATTCAGTTAACAAACATTTATTGAGTGAAAATATATCTGTAAACAATAAAGATACAATGCGTAACAATGTAATTAAGAAGTTAGTGAGAATCAAGAGCCTAAAATAAATTTTATCAAGTGTATTATTAAAGAGAATTACAGAGTGCAACCTTATCTGAGGATTAAGGAAGTCTTGGAAAATTAAAATCAAGATGAAATGCACAGAATAAGAAGGAATTAGGTCAGTAAAAGTCGGCACTTGCAAGGAGAGCATTTGAAGCACATCTTCCATGTGTCTCGACGCTGGGTCTCTGTGAGGAGGAGCTTGTCTGGATTGTTGTCCAGTTTAGTGAAGGGAAAGGAATGGTTTGAGAGGCTAAAGAAGAACCTAGAGCCAGGCAGGCCATGTTAGGCTATGTTAAGGATTTTAGATTTGATCAAAAGTAAAAGGTCACGGCAGTGAAAAATTTTTAATCTGGGGAGAGACATAATCTTATTTTCCTTTTTTTAAAAGATCTCTTGGGTGGCAGAGAGATGAACAGATTAGAGTGGGACAAGGGTAGATACCAGGAGCCTGGTTATGAGAGTGTGCAACAAAGGCTGGAGATGAAATCAGCCTACCTAAGATACAACAATGGCAGAGATATTTAGTAAATACGTCATAAGGCACAGTAATTGAATTTGAAAAGTGAGGGAGTGAGAAACGTTAAAAAAAATCATTCACAGTAGTAAAACCAAGCAGCATATCTAAATGTGTATTACATGAATAGAATACCTCCGAACAGATGTCTGTAAAAATGTCAATAGAGCAATCACTGGTAAGTATAATGACTGATGACTTTCGTTTTACTCTTTATACTTTTACTTATTATATGACATTTTTCAAATAACACTTGTGACTTTTCTAATCAAAACAAGCAACGTTGTTAAAGCAAGTAACCCAAGCTGCACCCTACCCCATATCTTAATTTCTTGATTGGTGAATTCTGGCTGGGGGCATGTATTTAAGACTTCACTTTAGCCCTAATTAGACTGTCTCAATTTTCTCCACTCTGGCTAAGAAGTTGAGAATGGGTTAGAGTGGGACCAGAGTGTGTATACTCAAGAGAAAAGAATGTAGACTTGATCTTGGCATTCCTGACTCCTGGACCTTATTTGTTTTCTGTAATATTTTTATCATCAGGATATAATATATTGCTTTGCAATTAGTAGACAGGCAATATGTTTTGAATAAGACTGACTGAACTGCTACTTTTTTGTTGTCAATTCTACACTTTTAAGGTTTTCTCAATATCTTGCCCTAATTCTACTAGCATTAGACTGGTATAATAACTTTGTGTCATTTCTTGGGACTTTTTCGTCCCAAGATGCGAAACACGAACTGTTTCCATAATTTTGCCCGTGATTCCTGAGAGCATAGTTCTCCGTGATATTTCAAGCCAACCTTGGAGTTCTCGTTCTTGTTAACTTGATTCATAATTTTCCGTCAGTTCACTTCACACCCGGGCCTCGCACCACTTACTTCTCAAATGACAAATTTCATGCTAGAAGCTGTTGCCTGAGATTGACAAAAAGAACCTTTCCAACCATGAAACTATATTTAGTCCAAAGACTAAGATAGCTTTTAAAAAGAGTAGACTTCTTGATTACGTCGCCCTAAAATAATAAAGAATTTTGAAACTCTGAAAATGTTTTTAAATATATATGGAAACATTATAAATATTATGGTGAAGTTAGTTATTTCAAAAATGAGTATACTCTCAGGAACATTGAATAGAGAGTTTAAAAAATGAGAATTTACATGTTTTTAACACTAATTCT
This sequence comes from Ceratotherium simum simum, assembly GCF_057802395.1. NCBI lineage: Eukaryota > Metazoa > Chordata > Mammalia > Perissodactyla > Rhinocerotidae > Ceratotherium > Ceratotherium simum. The sequence goes on along the minus strand of NC_141908.1, from coordinate 70,767,865 downwards.
AAAATAGATGCTGTTAATTTCTGTGATTAGAGACAAATTTGATCCTTCTAATGAAATATGTATATATAAAAACTTATGTACATATCATTGTTCCAACAGTGGCAAAATTATAGGACCAAAATTGTAGAAATATGTAAGAAATAGAACCAAAACCTAAAGTCTGTAATGTGTTTTTATTTAATATGAGGAAAATGCCTTTACACATAAATTACAGATGAAATTCAAATAATATATGAGTCAAGTAAAGAAGATATTGGAAATATTCTGGTAAAAAATAAAATTGAAGAGGCAGATTACTGACTCGAGAAAATTTTCTTATTACATCAGAATATTGGTACTATATGTCTCAGGGAAGAATTTTTTTTCCATTTGGCATTTAATAAGAAAATGGTTGTAAGATTTCTTATTAAATCAGACAAAGGCTAAGTATGCCTTTTGCTAGATGTTTAAAACAAAAACAAAATACTAACACGTCTACCCTCACAGTCTCAAAATCACTCCCATGTTATCACTCTCAATTAATTAAAAATGATGCAGATTCAAACCAAAGAACTTACATAAATTAAAGAAAATGCTGGGTTTGTTTTGCAGTAAAAAGAAACTTATAGGTAAGATTTTAAATATTTCAAAGACAACTTTAAGAATTTTTCAACCAAGAGAAAGTTAGATGCCGTCCAATAATAGTTAAAAATATTTTCAATAGATAATATTCGTCATTTATTGCTCTGACCTACCACAAATTCACATTTATATATATCATGTTTCAGGGAAGAGAAAAAGAGACAAAATGAAATAATTTTGAATATAAGAAATTAAGAATGCAACATCTAAAATGGATGAAATAAAATAATTTTTAATCTGATATACAGGGAAATTACAATTTCATCGTTTGGTGAAACAGAGATATTTTAAGGACTATCTGTAGATTCTTTATAAAAAATTATGAGGATACAAACTCGATTTAGAAGAAAAAATTTAGTTGTATGCAAAGAAAACTACAGCATTGGTGAGTCATAAAATTAGTGAAAATACTATTTTCTAAATGTGTTGTTAAAGATAACTATTTTAAAAATCAATCTCAAAATTAAATTTCACCTATTTTCAATATGCAAACAGAAGTAAGAAAAGTTGAAGATATGAAGGACATTGATATATTAACTCCAGACCTTTAGAAAAAATGAATTTAAGCAATAAATCTAATAATTTAAGCATAACAGTAAATGATTTACTTTAAAGGAAAAAAATGAAAAAGAAACTGATTAATCTAATGAAAAAAGAAAAGGGGAAAAGGAGGAAATTTGTAACTTTAAGTGCCTATACTAGAAAAGAAGATCTCAAATCAATTACCTTATTTCCACCTTAAGAAACTAGACAGAGAAAAGCAAAATACGCTAAAAACAAGCAGAATAGAGGAGACAATAAAAATTAGAGAATGAATGAAATTTTGAAAAACCAAAAAATAGAAATAGAGAAAATCAATGGAATCAAAGCTTTTTGTTTTTTTTTAAAGATCAACAAATTTGACACACCTTTAATCTTAGCATGCTAATATTTTTCTCTAAGTTAGCTGGATAACAAAGATACTGAATAATTTACACTTTGTTAAGAAAAAACATATTCCTGTATTTGCTTAAGGTTTAATGGTCATTAAAGTTTCAGAAATACAATCTAGAGCATCCAAACTGTCGGAAGAATGAAAAGACTTTAATAGAAAACTTTATTCACCAACAGATATTAGGAAAAGACAAAATTAAATTCAACAAAGACAAACCCAGCAAACTTTTAAAAAAAACGAAAAAAGAATTCAAATATGTCAGTAATCACAGTGTATGTAAACACATTAAAATTATCTCTTAAAAGATGAGATATTGTCTAGTGATCTCTAAGCAGCAGTGTAGCTGCCAGGTTTGCATGCTGGCAGTATGAGCTCCATGTTGGCAGAAATTGTCTTTGTCCCCCCTGGGGAGACTGGGGGTTATTGCAGAGTGGGCCCAGGTGGATCTGTCACAGCTGAGGAACCGCAGTCATAGGAAATCCCCTGGTTTCCTGTATAATCTTCTTAGATCTTGTAAGGGGCTACTGGCAAACCTGCCCATCATTTGCTCCCAAGTAGATATTATCTCTATTACCCTGTAATGTAAACAAATCTCCTATGGCAAGAAGAGGGAGACTTAACTATTCTGGAATATAAATAAATCTACTCTCTGACTTGGAGGGAGACACTCTCTAGGCTGTCTGCTGTACAATTGTCCTTGAAAAGAGAGTCTGAGAGGGGTAGACACACTATGAAGAATTGTCTCCTCACAGGTATCAGCTTGAATAACATAATGCAGCTCTGTATATCATCCATTATCTTCTAAATGTCATTCAGTGAGATAAAATTAAAAAGATGGAAAATAAATACAAAGTGCTATGGACTGAATGTTTGTGTCTCCCCAAAATTCAGATGTTGAAATCTAATCCCCAATATGATGGTATTTGGAGCTGGGGCCTTTGGGAGGTAATCAGATCATGAGGGTAGAGCCCTCATGAATGGCATAGTGTCCTTATAAGAAGAGACATGAGAGAGATGATCTTTCTTGGCCATGCAAGGATACAGTGAGAAGATAACCATCTGCAAACCAAGAAGTGGGTCCTCACTGGATGTGGGATCTGCCAGTGCCTCGATCTTGGAAGTGCATGCCTGTCCAGAGTGTATGACTTGGACAATTTAATTTTCTCTGCCTCAATATCATTATCTATAAAATGGGGATGATAATAATATCTATGTCAAAATGAGTTTGAATATTAAACACACTTTTAAACAGTGTCTAGCACATTGTATTAGGTAACGATTAGCTATTAATATAGCAACCTTATGAAATATATGATAGCATTACCTTCAATTTATAAATGAAGACACTATTCAGTGAATTAGTCTTTAAAATGAAGCCCAGACCACATTCTAAGACTAGAATTTTCAAAACCCTACACGTATTTTCAACCTGTTTCTCTTTTCATTATCCTGTCAGTCACTATTTTCTAATCACTTTGGTTCTATGCTCTTCACAAAAGCTAACACTTCTCTTGCCCTGATTCCTCAGATCAGAATGCTTTCTCTCCAGCTCTTCTCTCTTGCCTTCTTCTCTTCGACTGGGGCTCAGTTCATGCTGACCCCTCTATACAAAGTAGTCTCCACCTATGTCCCCAGTATACAACCCTTGCTCTTCAACACCACAGCAAAATCCCTCTGCAGGGAAAAAAGGCATCATTTGGAGCAGCAGCATTGCTGGAGGCAGGGAGAGGCGAGGAAGTGTCATGGTCCCTGAGCCAACACTTTCATTAAGAATATTATCAGAATCACAATCTGTGAAATGCCAGAGAAAAACTGGTACCAACATTTAAAATGTTTCAAGGCTGCCATATGTCTCTCTATTATTCATCAATTTTTCTGTAGTCTTTAATTGACCCTTGAGGGGATTTGCACGTATGTCTCTTATACATGTCTTATTTTTCATGAAATAAGATATAAAATATCCCAGGTATGTAAAAGATGAATTTTTAATACTTGTAAATGCAAAGCAAGTATAAAATTCTATTTTTAGTGACTCTAGTAGAAAAGACAAAGAATTATAACCAATGACATAGTATGCTATAATAAATATTTCAAATAAGTCCATACAAATCCACCCGACATCTTGAAAACAAAGTAAATTGAGTTGTCTCAAACAAAATTGAAATTATTTTTATACATCTCTACTCATTTAACTAAAACCATAATCCCCTTGAAAAATTTCCTTATCTTTTCAACACTTTCTTATGTCATGATTGATTAGAATATCAGATATGGGAACAAGCATCTCTCTTGATCATTCAAAGCAATCATGTGGGTCAATTTAGGGAGGAAAAACATCCATATTTTCATAAGGGTGAAAACAATAAAATAACTCTCGTAACCCTTTTTGGAAATAAAGGAAACTTATGTAAGGGCAAAATACTGCAAGAATTATATTGTGGAATCACAACATATATGTATTTAATTTAACTGTATTTAATATTCTTGACTGTACATATAGGGACTTAGAAAAAGACAGAATGGGATCCTTTCAAAGATATAAAATAACACATTAAATAGCCTGGGAAATTCTTATGATCAATCCACTCACTGAGCTTATACCCAAAAGTGAGCTTGAAATTGCCTTGCTTTGTTCTTTTTGACTTGGAACCCCTTGGCGCAGAATTGGGTAGGTCTCTCCTAATGCTGAATGTGATTCTAGTATTTAAGGAAGTTTATTCGATACAGAGCCCCCAGATGGAAGTCAACTACTTTGTTGCAAAACAAAACAAAAGAGCTATCACTTTCAGTGCTAGAGAAAAACTTCAGTTAGTTACAGACAAGTGCATGAGAAAAACTATGTGGGTCTTCAAGAAGACAACTTTCTAAGAGAATTTGAAGTGTAATTTGACTTTAGGTGATTTCTGCATTGGTTTTTAGACTAAGGATTTCCAAGGATAATTTTGCCTTAACTATTTGACTGTCAAGAGAAATTTTGGCTTTAGATCCTGACTCTTCCAAAATAATCACCTCCACAGTATTTAGAAAAAAGAGGAACTCTATTCAATTATGGCAACTATTATCATTGTGTTTCATTTTAATGAGTATTTGCTAAACAAGTTTATGCGGTAGGGACTATAATTCTACTTGGAACTCCGAGATCTTGAAAGAGAATAAAGCACAACATATCATTTCACTTTATTAACTTCATTTGTTTGTTTTCCTTGAGCCTATATTTCTGGTGGAATTTTTTACAGTCTTGTGTTATATTATTTTCCTTTCTTTGTATTCCAGGTTCATTAATATTTGCCTTTGCTCATTGCCCAAACTTTTTTCCCTTATTCTTTGAGGTGTTTCTATTTCATGTTTACATACATTTGCATACTCTAAAGAAAAATTAAACAACATGTTTCAAATATATTTAGTTCAGTGTATCAATGTATAGCTCCGCCAACACAGGTTTCTGTAGTACGTGCATTTTTTCTAATAGAGTTTGCCCTGAATATTTGCCATTATCAATATTTCTTTATGAAATTGACCAGTGATACATTTTGTAGCCCTTCTGCTATTTTAGCAACACATAAATGTATTCTATAGCTATCATGATAAATATGGAGGGGTGATATTTCTTCAGACTCCCCAAAGGATCAGGTTGACTTGTGGGTCATACAGATTTGAACTGACTGAAGATATACTAGATTGTTAAAATTAGTTCACCAAGCCTACTTCATTGTTGATTACAATAGTTTTCACTTGGGCATGTTCAGGAATATCAGTGGTGTAGACATGATGATAATAAATCCTTTAGCGATTTGAAGCTCATTATATTGTGCTATATTAATAAAAATGGCATTTAATATCATTCAAGTATTTGGTGGATCTATGGCTTAAATCATTTAGCATATTCTTTTATTAAGTATACTTTCTATCTTAGAAAGAATTCAGATAAGAAATACATTTTTGTATAATAGACAAGAAAATAAACGTGCATTTTCAACAAAGTATTAAATTGTGCATCATAACTTGAACTTTTACTTTTATTTACTGTATTCATTTACCTTAAGGACTAAAAGCAGTTAATAAAGGCAAACATATTTTCCCCGTCTGATCTATTTTGTCCCTTATTATCTGTAAAATAAAATAGATACTATACCCATGTTATAAAGTTAAATTATTAATTTTAATATTTTTTAAATAGTGGCAAATACACTACAAGATGAGCAATTCATACAAATGACCTGACCTCAACATTTTAAAGCAAAATGACATTTTTTTTGCTTAGAAAAATTAGAATCTGTTTTTACAAAACTCTTAAGGTTCAGATGAAGGTAAATATTCAATAAATCTTTAATCATGTTAATGTTTAAACCACATTTATGAATAGGTATTTGCTTTTAAGATTTCCTTCTTCACAATTGTGTGACAATAACTCTGACAAGCTTTTAATTTAGAAATTTTATAAAATGAATGTTTTGTTAAATTCTACATGAAAAAATTCCCACAACATCTTAAAGTTACTTGGCTTAAAATACCAACATTTAAAACACTTTTAAGTCAATTCTATTAGTAGGTAACAGCTAAGCTGCTTCACAAGGATACAAAGAAAAACTGTAGGGAATTGGAAGAGCTCGAAGCCCAGCAGTTTTCTAGTTTTGACTTCTAAGTATAGAATCTGAAGCCCGAGGCAGGCCTCACTGTGCTCCATCTGATAACATCCAGTCACTGCTTCAATTATTTCTGTTACGAGTCCCTAGATCTATTAAAATGCACTTCATCAAAATGCAGTAATCTCTCCTAGTTCTTTCTAGTGGAAACATATTTTAAAAATCTGAATAAGATAACATACTTTTGAATATCACCATTATATATATCTACTAAAGGAATAAAGCAACAATCAGTTGGCCAACAAAATGAATTTAGGAAAAATAAACTGGGAGAACATTTTAGATGTCATTATCTTAAGACTGATAGTTATTCTTTCTTACTTTGACTCAAAAAAAAAAAAACAACCTGGTGCTAAAAATCAATGCTTTATTAACAGGTTTTTTGTTTTTTGTTTTTTTAATTCTAGGGGTGTAATTACTCTGTGCAACCAATTATGTTACCTCTGAATAAATACAGGATTGAAAGCTTTAATAATGTGCTGTCCTATGCCTTGGACATAGAATGATAGCAATGGTGTAACCTGGAGATATTTTAAGACTATTTTTGTTGATTCCACTTGAAGATTGGCCCATTACTTTTGGCATGCATTTCAACATGCTACCATTGTCCTACAATTTTCTGGTGTTCATTTGTCACACTGACAGAAACTAGTTTAAAATTTAAATCCATATCCCTCCCGAATCCCGTAAAAGAGTTTGTAAGCCAAAGCCTGTGCAATGACTGATGATGCTCTTGTCAGATGCCAGAAGATCCAGCAGAATTGCTCAACAAGTTTCTTAACAAGATAAACAATAAGGCAGATTACAGAAAAACAAATGGCTAATCATAAGGTTGCTTCCGTGACATTCTTCATATTTGTCCCCTAAAGTCATTTCCACAAAGTATTTCAAAAGTAGGAAGTATTTCTACACATATATTGATACTTAATTCTCTCCTAGCTCATTTAGCTTATTATTTGTAAGGAAAGGGCACACAATTGAAGCATATGGTAAAAGATTCCTTAAAAAAAATATACACTCAATTTAATCAAAGTAATTTTTTATCTCAAAGACATAGATTGATAGGATCTGATTTTACACTAACTCTACTATGAGTTTATTCATCATTATGACCCAGTTCTCTTTGTTTGCAGGTTTCCAGCATCAAGACTATTTCCCATTAAAGTGTTCTTCCTTTAAACCATCATCTTTCAAAACCAAAGCCATGCAGGATTATTGTTGTATATTCTCATTTCAACACAAGCCATAGTAAAATGTGTGTTATTCTAAGAGACTTTTTTCCAACTGCATATTTAAACCTACAATAAAAGTTACAAAAGGTGTGCTGTTAAAAGACAGAGCTATATTAATGATTTTATCCAGACACATGAAGTTCCTGTTTCACCTGCTTCCTCTTGTGGCACAATATATGCATGCCTGGATTAAATCATTTGTCATGTGCATTTACCTGGTCTAAGTGGTCTATAGTTTAAAAAATATGACAGCTTGTTGATTTTACCTGCTAACCATTGTAGTACTTTGTATGAAAAGTTAAACTTACTACATACCATGTATGTGTTCATCTCTGTTACATTTGTCTGTTCAACCAAGCTTAGCCACTAGACAAGAAATTAAGAGTTTGTGTTCCTGGGGATTGCTATCAGCTTCTGACACAGCACGCAGATACGCACTATACCTTATTCCTTAAATGTACCAGGAAAGTTCTAATGACAGGCTTATGCATTATACTCATAATGATATGACTATAATTGCTTTAATTCTTAAAAAAAATTAGAAATTAGATTAGTTCAAGGTATTGTATATTTTTGCTCTGGAATCATAACAAACTATTAGTTGCATCATCTTAGATAATTTTAAAACTTTTAAAAGGTTTTAATACTTACAATTCACATGAAATGGTATCAAAAGGAAGGTAAAAACTGTCAAAGTCTGTGTTGATATCATATTGTGACCCATGTGTTACAGAAAAGAAGACTGGCAAATGATTACTGAAAGCATTTTTGGGAATAATACTTAAAAGGAACAATCGGTCATTAATTAATATTAGAGAGACATTTTCTACTCATCCATAAAGTGCATTAAAATTGCACAGGAAAAGAGCTGTGATTAGAAGTGCAATTATATTGATTCACTTAACTTGAATACACAACAAATTTACTGAGGTAGCAAACACCCAAAATATAATATACTTATTGGAATGGGTTGAAGTGTGTGGAATTTGGTTTTTAAGACAAAAAGAGAGATCCTCTGGAACACACAGTCAAAATATATTACAAAGTATTCAAAGGGCAGGGGTTCTGATGCTACTTGTGACAGTTACCCTTCCCGAAAATAATGATACAGCTAGAAATGTGTGAAGACTTCATAAGAAAAGCATATCATACTTGTCTACAAAACTAGGTTACCACCAGAAAAAATAGCTTCATTAAGTGAATAAAACCAGGGATAAACTAGCTGTTCTAATGGAAAGAACATAAAAATAATTGCATCTGCCATACCTGTGATCAATGCAGCCCAGTGTTCTGGTAGTGACCCTCTAGAGTACAAGAACTTCCTACTTGGCTGTCCTAACAATTCAGACATAACATTTCCTAACGAGCTCTCTATTCCCACCTAATCTAACATTGTCTTTTGACTTTAATTATAATTAAAGATATTTAAATTTTCCTTACTACTAAAGTGTGGGTGATTTTGAATTTTCATTACACCTACACTTCCAAACTCAGGTATCAGCTCTTTCCTTCAACTGTCTCCTGTTTTAAATGCCTCCTTTATTACTTTCATTGCTACTCTGGTTCATGAATGTATCATCTTATACCTGGATTATTGCAGCATTCTCTAATGTATTTTCCCAGTCTCCTGTTTCTCCATGTTAAAATTTCAAACCAATTGTTACTGAAATAATCATCATAAATTAACACTGTGGACACACTCCTACTCAAAAATTTTGATGTTCTCCCTTAATGAGAGAATATGGTTTAAACACTTAGACCAACATTTAAGGATCTCCGCATCAGAACTTGCGTAAGCTGTGTAATGCAAAAATTATGTTCCTCAGTAATGAAAACCATTGGGTAAAAGGAGGAACTAAGATCAGACAAGGTTGAAACTAGGGGACCTAGGGGCTGCATAAATTATTGAGCTGTTAATTTGATTTCCTCCATATTTATTGTCTCCTATGTTGAATTATTACCAGAGTTTGACTGCCCTTTCATTCGGGATTTCTTTTTTTTATGAGGGAGACAGCAATTGCTATTTAAAGACACTACCTCTTGTTATCTTTTATGATCATTTAAGATTATTGAAGAAATTATGCAAGATGCCCGTGATGAAAGGAGGGAAGAAAAGCTGTTAATTTAAGGGCAATAGCTTGGAAGAAGGGAGCAATCTCTTGGAGTGTAGATCCCATAATTACTAAATTTAGAAGTAGGGAGGACAGGGCCTGCCCAGTGGCGTAGTGGTTAAGTGCGCACGCTCCGCTGTGGTGGCCCGGAGTTCGCAAGTTCGGATCCCGGGCACACACGGCGCACCGCTTGTCAAACCATGCTGTGGCGGGTCTCATGTAAAGTAGAGGGAGATGGGCACAGATGTTAGCCCAGGGCCAATCTTCCTCAGCAAAAAGAGGAGGATTGGCATCAGATGTTAGCTCAGGACTAATCTTCCTCACAAAAACAAAAGAAGCAGTGAGGACAGTAGGGAGGAGGCTAGGGAAAGAATACAGCAAAAGACTTAGTGTTATTGTTCAAAGTAAAGCGGGGAACCGCCGTTCTTATGTCAATTCTGAAATAACAGTGCTGTTATATTTTAAGCAACAGTTCCACTGCTTAACTATGCATCCATATTTCCTTTGTGGTACTGTCCTTGATGTTAGTGAACACAAAATCAGAGACCTTATTAGAACCACAAAAAGAAAGCACTCTAGGAATAGAGGTAACAAAGGGACTAATGGAGGGGAAGTGAGAGACAGATGTGCATATGCCCTGATAGTCTAGATGTAATGACACTGCATAGAGATCTAGTCCCCATTACATTCTCATCTGGAACAGAATCTTGCTGGATCCCTTTGGCTAACCTTGGAGAGCACAAAAGTGTGATAGAGATAAAACTGAACAATGTCATCCATTTTTTACAGGTTGGCTGGGTAGCTTGAGCCACTGAGATCCTCAGCTAGTTTGGAGAAAATTGTGTGATGCAATATATGTCCTTAATGTACCTAACAGGGGAACAAATAAAATAACTGATAATAAGAAATGAATGACCTCTGCATGTCACTTCTAGCAACTACTTTTCTTCACCACATATACTAGTCCTGCTGTGTATAGTCTTTAATCCATGCTGCCTCATGCATCTTTTTTTTTTTTTTTATAAGGAAGATCAGCCCTGAGCTAACATCCATGCCAATCCCCCGCCTTTTGCTGAGAAAGACCGGTCCTGAGCTAACATCTATTGCCAATCCTCCACCTTTTTTCCCCTTTTTCTCCCCAAAGACCCAGTAGATAGTTGTAGGTCATAGTTGCACATCCCTCTAGTTGTTGTATATGGGACACCACATCAGCATGGTCCGACAAGCGGTGCGGCGGTGAATGCCAGGGATCCGAACCCCGGCCGCCTGTAGCGGAGCGCACGCACTTAACCACTAAGCCACGGGGCTGGCCCCTTGCTCATGCATCTTTAAGAGAACTGCATGGTCAGCAATTTCAAGATCCCTAAATGTGCATAATTAACATTAGTAGAGGTTAATTATAGCTACCCATAAAGCTTCCTTACAATCTAGCGGAGAATAAAACCAATCTGAACATTTTAATTATTGTATAAATTATAATTATCTAGTCAGAGTAGTAGTCACTGTAAATAGGGTTGGACTAGTCTTCTGAAACAGGATTTTTGAAACAATGATCTATTTGATAAATAAAACAGTGCAGCTTAAGTAAGGATCATACAGGTTCAATATTAATGATTTTAGCTGAAACTCTACCTACTATTTTGAAAATCATGTAAAAGAGATAATAAAGGAAAATGTACAATCTGTTTTGACTTGTCTTATTGACCTTGGTGGATGAAATTAAATTGATCTTAATCCTTGTTTCTTAACACACTAACATCAGCAGTCCATACATGCCCTTTTATATATTTATTTATTTTTAACCCAAAAGGAACTCCCACAAATGTCCAATAATTAGAATATTCTCTGTAAAACACATCAGTCTACGTGCTGCCCAAAGGGGGAAATTTGTAAATATTTTAGATTTTTGTTAAATGTTTGATTTCCAAAAAGATGAGCACTAAGATTTAAAAGTCAGCTACTGAGAAAAATAAAGATAAAAATTTTCAATTAAGGAATGCCTCAAAGAGATTCCTCAGAGAAAACAACAGATATTGGATTATTGATACTTACTGGTCGTTATACTGTAGTGTGAAGTATAGTAGGAAGAGCTGGAATCAAGGTGGCAGGAAATAATTGACAATATTTTTAGGACTACATCATAGGAAATTTTCACATGCAAATATAGTGCTTGTTTCTATGCCTGAGGTTAAGATTTCTGGATAAGAGCTTCCAAATGATTTATTGGGTCACATGCCCCTTCCATGTTGAGGGACGGACAACTCAAATCTTCTGCCAGCTCCCAGCCCTTTTCCCTTGGAAAATAATGCCATCTCTGTTCAAGTATTGGAAGGACCCTTATATTTGTCTAAACTAAAAATGGTAATTTAATTACCTTTAGCATAATTGGTTTAGGCATAGATATGGTAAATATGATAGACTGTAAAAATGGCTGCAATCCTAGTAGGCACACCTTTTGCTATTGGACTTTGCAGAACCTTCCATGAAGAGGTATCTATTTCTGCATCTCTTGAATCTGGGCTTGGCCATGGAATTTGCTTTGGCAAATTACACAATAGTATTCATGATGCAAGCAGAGACATGAAACATACCTGTTTGTTGGGGTTTGCCATTTTTTGCTACTCTTTGAAACTCTGTGACCACCTCTATGTAAAATCCCAGAATAACTTGCTGGAGATAAGCGGCCCAGTGAATTCCATCAATCCGTGTGAGAGCCAGCCAATCACCATATATGTATACGTATATGACCATAGACTACCAGCTGACTACACAAGCAAGTTCAGCTGACAGCCAACTGAGTTAGACACAGATTATGCAAGTTTAGCCCAGCCCAATTTGCTATCCCACATATTTGTGAGCAAATAAATCATTGTTGCTTTGATGTACAAGTTATTATTTTTTTATATGTTGCAGCAAAGGCTAACTGATACCTTATACAATCTATGTACTAAGATGAGATAAGGGAAGGCCTGCCGGTAGACTGAAAAAATTTTCTCATTGCTTTTTGCCTTTAGATGGAACTATCTAATGAAATGATACTTGAATTTACTGTAATGATGTGAGAAAGCAGTTGATATTTTGAACATGGAAGAATAGAATAATAAAGAAATGTAGGTCCTTGATGATGCTGTATTATTGGAAGAATGAATTCCCTGACTCTGGAACCATGTTACCTCTAGATTTCTTTTTTATGTTAAAATAAATATATATTCTACTGTGTAGCTTATTGTTTGATCTTCTCCACTTGCAGCAAAAAGCATGGCAACTAAAACAATGACTCTGAGGAAACATATGACCTGGGGATAGCTAGGGCCTGAGAAACCATGTCAAAACATTCTACTTGAGGAAAATAACTCATATGCACTTTTCATAGTTGCTTCAGCTTGAGTGAAAATAGCTGGAGACATGAGTTGTTTCAGACATATAGATTGTGTCCACTACAAGATATTTGCCAAAATATGGAGATGTATAGAGCTTTGACCTAAAAAGCTGTGCCAAAAACCTTTGAAAAATATGGTGAAAATTCTCAGACTCTCTCGGCTCGAGAGAGAAAGGTCTACCAGGCTCACAACTGCCATAGTAGCAGGAATGAATCAAAGACAGACTCAGTTTTACCTAAACTGCAATGATTCTTGACAAAATTCAGTCCATGATTCAATCAAGATCATCATTCTTTTACTCTATCGTCTTAGCAGAGGAACTGTTGGACTCTCTCCGATGGAAAATAAAATCATCATATGTCTCTACACGTTTTTCATATATAAGATCCAACATTCAATCCAAAATTAACAAGCTTGAAAGTAGAAAAGGCTGGATGACCAGTAATAGAATCAGTCTCCCAGATATTTGAGATAATTCAATCAGCAAACAAAAACTTCAAAATACCTAACATTAAAATATTCAATTACATACAGTAAGCTGGAAAATTCAAGAAGTGCATTAAACCCAAAGTAGGATAAATACAATGCACTCCCTCTCACAAAAAGACGTACATGTTTATATATCATAGACAACTTGTTGAAAGCCAGCACAAAAAGAAAGTCTTAAAAGTAGTCAGAGAAAAAAGACACAAAACGCAACAATAAGACTTACAGCTGACTTCTTAACAGAAATGATGGAAGCAAGAACCTGATGGGTATTGCCAAACTAGAATTCCACAACTAGCAAAAAGATACTTTAAAAACAAAAGTGAGTTTAAAAAATAAATTTAAAAGGTCAGACTTGCATCAAAAAAGATCACTGAAAGGAGTTCCTCAGACATAAGGAAAATAACTCTAGACAAAAATAAATAAATCCAGAAAAGAAACTACATCAGAAAAGATAAATATATGGGTATATATGTAAATGCATTTTGCATAGTTAAACAATACTAGTAATGTTTTCTATAGTTTAGAACATGTGTAGAATTACTATTCTATTCTTGACAACCCTAATACAAAAGGTTGGATATGGATGAAGAAAGGAGTTAAAGTATTCTAAGATTCCAAAAGGAAACAATTCTGTGAACCAGGACCTTATGATCCCTATAGACAAAGTAACTGAAAGTCTCTCTTTTACTTTCCTAAAGGCAATGTTTCTCTTTCAATTTGGTGTTCTTCTGGTAGTTTACTGTATTCCTTCCACTACATTTTTTCAAACAATCTGATATACAGAACATTGTCATAAAGCAGAGAAAATGAGAAGCTAAAAGCTGAAGTGGTAAGTAAATTGCCCAAGGTTATATATCTGATTAGCAACAAAACCAAGATTTAAATGCAGTTCTTCTGAATCCAAGATTAATGTTATTTTCTACCACTTGGTTTTATGTTTTCCAAGGATTACTGACATTTATCAATTTTTTTCTCAGATTTTCTGAAATATTAGATTTGCTGATAAACATATTTTAACTGGCTTCCAATGAAGGAATTACTAAATCACTGGTGTCAGACTCTTGTAAATCTGGGAGCATGTTCACTGAAATTTTATGGACTTTTTCATACCTGATGCATTTGGAACTTATGCATTGATTTGTGTAGTTAAGTGACAGTTAACATAGTTGTTGTTTCCTGTAATATGATTTCAGGTTGAGAGAGAAAATATTGCCCTGTCATCTTCATCTAAGTGCTTAATGTCTTAAACATTTCTCAAAAGTAATACTTGAACATATGCAATGTGATGAAATACTAGGTAGTGGTATTGGTAATAATTATATGACATTATTAAAACAAATACCTAACAAGTAAAAGTCAAGACATGAGTAAAAATCAAATATTATTGAGTAGAAAGAGTTTCAATCGTAATGTTTCATTAAACACTCCAAATAAATATAATTTTACTGTGAACATTAACACTTTAAGTCGAATATTGAAACCTTATGGTAGGCTGAATAATAACCTTTACCTAAGATGTCCGTGTACTAATTCACACAAAGTGTGAATGTTACCTTATATGGCAAAAAAACCTTTCAGATGTGATTGAATTAAAGATCTTGTGATGAGGAATTTATCATCAATTATATGGGTGGTTATGATGTAATCATAGGGATCCCTACAAGAGGGAAGTAGTTGGTCAGAAAGATAGAAGGAGATGTGAAAAGAGAAGCAGAGAGATTTGAAGATGGTACATGGCTGGCTTTGAAGATGGTGGAAGGGGCAAGCCAAAGAATGTAAGCAATGCAGCTCTAGAAGCCAGAGAAGGCAAATAAAAGGATTCTCCCCTCAGAGCCTCCATGAGAAAATAGCTTTGCTATTAGCCCAGTGAAACTGCTTTAGGACTTCAGAACTCTGGAGTTCAGAACTCCAGAACTGTAAGACAATACATATGTGTTGTTTAAGTTTATGGTAATTTCTTACAGCAACAATAAGAAACAGATAAAGAATGCTTCAACTTTTTTTAATGTATGAGCTTAAATGTTTCACTTAAGTAGCTACACGTATTTTATTGCTATGCTCGATTTTGAATTCTTATGGAACTCAATTTTAATTTGTAATATTGAATTAATTTAATCTGTATATTGAATATAGAATCATGTGTAATTTTACCCGACACACTTAACATCTCAGTATGCTTCCATTTCAGCATCTTTAAAAGGGAAATTGTGTATCTAGGAAGTCCCATGGTATATTTTCACTCCTAGTCCAGATTTCCTCAATGGGAGAGCATTAAGAAAGAATGTCAGATACAGGTCAATAATACCTACCCAATGGCAGAAATGATTACTAAACTAATGTCTATCAACTTTCAGATTTTTAGATGAGAGAAACTGCGTTTGGGGTCTTGCACACCTGCAGGAAATATCATTGAAAGTCAATGCAAATCCAAGTGGTTGCTCCTGCAGCAGCAATTCCCTGCAGGGACCTTTTAGACAGAGGACAATATTTTTCCACGCAATAGTTTCTGTGAGAGCGTATACCTTGAGGCACAAACCTAGGGCCTGGGTTTTTGCCACTACCAGAGATAATAAACAGGTAAAACAATAAAATTTACTATTCAGATTGTAAGATCCTTAAAGCAAGAAATATGTTGTTTAAATTATTCAAGTCATCAGTGGAATGTGCTATTTAGCCAGAGGACAATGAAATAGTAAACAAAGCATTTCAAAATATTGCATTAAGTATAGAAAATTTACCTTTCTCTTAGTTATTGCCAGTTCTCTTTCTAGGAAAATTTTTTAAACAAGTAACCGCAGAGGTCATACTCTTCTTGAGCAGACTCATTCTTTCAGAGAAAAGAATTAATATGAGTGGTCATGGAGTACTCAAAGAACTTGAGTGTCCTAACTGATTGGAAAAAGCCTTCAAAATTATTCTTGAAAATTGATAAACTCATAATATTTCATTTTGATTTTAACTCTGATATTTTCTCCAAAGCCATGTTTTAACTCTGAATATTCAACTGTCTTGCAAATATACAGAGTGAACACCATGTTACATGTGTCCTTCAGATGAGGAAAAAGTCCCAATAATCCCTGCGAACCCTTTGCCCAAAGAAAAAAAACTAGCCTTCTGTTTGCGCTCTTGTGTTTAACTCTACTCATCAGCATTTATTTATTCAACAAACATTAATTACCATGTGTAAAGAACTAAGAGATGCTTAGAATAAAAATAACTTGGGCCGGCCCCGTGGCTTAACAGTTAAGTGCACACGCTTCTCTACCGGCCGGCCCAGGTTCAGATCCCAGGCACGCACCGATGCACCGCTTCTCCTGCCATGCTGAGGCCGTGTCCCACATACAGCAACTAGAAGGATGTGCAACTAGGACATAAAACTATCTACTGGGGCTTTGGGGAGAAAAAGGAGGAGGGTTGGCAATAGATGTTAACTCAGAGCCGGTCTTCCTCAGCAAAAAGAGGAAGATTAGCATGGATGTTAGCTCAGGGCTGATCTTCCTCACACACAAAAAAAATAAAAAAATAAAATAACTATAAGAGTAGGTAGAACAAATAATGAGGTGGACAGATAAATTAGAATATAATGTGTCATATATTTTAATAAAATTTTGAACCAGGTATTAGAAAATCCAAATGCCATATATTGCAGGGATGCTGTACTCTTATGTGAAAGCTGGTTTTACTTACAAATATGGCCTTTACTTCTGGAATAGTCTATAAATTAATGACTTTAGATATTGACTTACAAGAAATCAGTTAATAAATCAGTTCATTATTTCAACAAGCATTCACTAATTTTGTCCAAAGTAGTAGATAATCTCCTTGCACTGGGAAACAAATATTATTGTGAAAATTTTTTCATAAACAATATGTATCTTTCACATGGAACAGCCTATTTTGAATATAATTTAAACAAGGATTTGGGGCATGCTCTTTTGGTATCAACTTGTTCTATAAATTTTTAACAACTGCTTGATAAACCCTGATGTCGATGTTATCAGGCTGGGACATGGTAAAACCCTTTCCAAAAAGGGAGTTAATATTAATTAATGGAGTACAGGGGATATAAATTAATAATTTTGTTTTTTCAAATATCTTTATAAGATTTAGCTAGTGTATGTTAATGCAATGTAATGGTGCTCAAAGAGGTGGTTTTGTTTATTCCCACCTTAAGGTATAAAGATTACTAGTTATTTGAAGAGGTGGGTTATCCAACAGTTATCCATCACTCTGTCATAATTCACTGCGTGGGATAACCCTGTGCCAGCAATGGAGCGCACTGTTCAGATCTCCCTCCTTTGACTTTGGGCTGTGAGAAGCGCAGTTAGTTGAGAGCCTCTAACTACAGGCTCTAGCTTCAGGATCTGCTGCAGCATTCCCATCAAAGCTACACTCTTCTCAGGCAAGTAATAGAATTAATGAGGCAAGGAGTGATAACAAACTATGAAAATATTTCTCCTGCATCTTTATGGCATTGTAGCAATCCACATTTATGAATAGCATTGCAAACACAGACAAACAAAAAACTTCATCTGGTGGCCATAGCTAATTTCTAAACCACTTTAACCAAACCAATATAACAGTGCCTAGTGTTTGTGTAACTGGTTAGAATATTTTTCAACTCTTGTCAAAGCATCACATTTAAGTACAAAGGGCATTGTATTTAAGTATGTAGTTGGCTGTTGAACTTACAGGCATTCTGCAATTGGCTTTAGAAGGACATGAAATTAATGGACTATAAAGTTTTGCTTCAGAAAACTTGAATCTTACAAGTACAGCAATAAAGGTCACATTATTTTTTTCTACTTCCATCTTTCAGTCATGACTGTATGGCTAAAACTTAAAGGTTATCAGTAGACACAGTGTCTACACATTGAAGGAGAGTTCCCTACTAAAACAAAGTAATTATGCTATTATTAAAATACATGTTATTAAGAACCATAATGATAGGGAGTACTTTCTATGCAGCAGCCAGCTTATTTGAACTTTACATTTTTTATCTCATTTAATTATTAGAACATACCTGAAAAGTGTTGAGTGTACACATTTGACATGTGAAGAGGAGTTGCAGATTATTTAATAGTTCTGATAATTTCAATGACACCTTAAGTGGCAAAATCAAGATTCAAATCCAGTTTAGATCTAACCTTATAGTCTTTTTTTTTCTTGATTATGCCACTCTAATTCTCAACACATTTATTCAATACAATATCTGTGGATACAGTTTTACACATAATAACTCAGTTTTATTCTAATATTAGCCTTCGATTTTCATTAAAAGGTTGTGTTCTACCTAACACTAGCTCATGTCTCATGGTTAAACTACTTCCAGGTTTTGGAAAGTTTGGTTTGGTATCAAGGCTTCGGTTGGCCACATTCTCCACCCCAGCTCATCATCCATCACCCATTCAACCACCTTTTGATGTCTATGAATATTTTAATCACCTAAGAATAAGACTTCCACAATTGACACCCATTCACCAGTCAGGAAAGACATTTTTCCACTTGAGTCAAAAAACAAACAAACAAAAGAAAAAAAGATTTTCCCACCCACCTTGTGCTATTGGTTGTAAATAAAAATAATAACATGTGCTCAGTGCTTGAGTTTACTCAGCATGCACTTTACTCAGCACTGTTTCCTTCCCCTCCTCCCACAAACACATAATGTTTTCCAACAGAAGTAAAAAGTTATTCATTACGGAGAATAGTCACTTAATACACATTTTGGAAATGTAGATGTGAGAGAAGATATGATAGAAAGGGCTCACCAAGTAAAACCCTTGTGTCAGGAAGCATCTTGCTACAATTCTAAGAAACAAATTAGAAACTAGTTAAGCAAATTGAAGCAAAATACTTCATTTATTTTTGATATTAATAGGCTATTATCTCAGGGGCTGACTTTGCAAAGGAATATGTATTTTTTATGTTTAATTTTGGATATTAAAGTAGTCACATTCCCAGTAGATACATGGAGCATATCACATCTAGAAATATATAATTTTTGTTTCCCCAAGCTTTTGTTTTATATATATTTCCTTGTGTGCAAATAAATGCATATTGAAAACACCCTTTAAAATTATTAATTTTCTTGAAAGAAAAAAATGTTTTCCCCAAAGGGTATTTAGTAATGAAATTAAAATGAATTTGAATTTTAAATTATTTTTTCCTCACTACATTTAGCAGAAATATTACAGTCAGAAGATGAACTTAGATTCTTTTTTCTCTGCTGGGAGGTAGACACATTGATCCAGAATGAAATCATCAAAACAAAAGTTTACAGTTATAAGGACTTCACAAGGATATTTCATGAAATTTAGGAGGCAATTTATAGCATGATTTAAGATGGTGCATCAGTTTAAAATTGTTATATAAGCAATATATATTGGAGTTACTCTGTTCAAGCCTTTACTTTTGCTTACTCTAAAATAATTTTATAATTACACATTTGAAAACAATAAATACTCATAGCCAATAAATAGCTATTTAAATTTGAACTTTGATTATATTGATTTTAATTTCTTGAACATAAATACCTTTTCAGAGCACAAAATCAAACAGAAATAAAATAAAGTTTTAATTGAAACATGTTTAGTTCAAATAAACATTTATAAGTGCCCAATATCTGTTATCAGATAGAATATATAATAGATAATATCTAAAATATATATTTTATCCTTTATTCTTCCACTTCAGTCATTAAAGGGACTTTTTTTTTAATAAAGAAATTAAACCTGCTGCATCTTCAAAATTATATGAAGAAGATCACTGAGATGGGGATAATGGCTCCCAAAGCCTTGGAGTATACAGAAACAGACTGCTCACGTCTAAAGCAACAAACGCAAAAAGCTTTTCTTATTACATCATTTGTCTATTTATGCAGCAAGTCACAAGTATAAAAAATTACTAGAAAAATCTATGTTTCTAATTTCTTAACATTTATTGTCTTACACAATATTGAATAATAATAAATACACACGCAAATGACATTGGTAAACAACTAGTCAATTCACAGTGAATTAGGTTATACCAGCTTGGTTAAATATTTTGAAGTTAATTTATTGACTTTGAAGATGCTTTGTGTGGTGTAATATTATTCATCTAAATGTAAATAATCCAAATTTTAGAAAAAGATATAACTGTTGAAGATGATCTCCACGCCCTGCCTTATTAGGTCAGCACTCACAGGTCTTTCATGTACTGCAGCTGCTTACTGTGAGCACCTACAACTCTTTGCTGAAGGGTTTCTCGGGCCAGAACATGCTCTATCTTTACACGTGGCAGGCCATAAGTGCTGGAAGTCCTTGACCAGCCCAGTCACAGAGCTCAACGGAAAATGAAGGAACTTTCGAGCCTCTCAGAAGACATCTCTGAGGGAGAATCCCCACTTTGTCCCAGAGGTCCCCACTGGGATTGAGCTCCAATCACCCAAAATACTAACGTTTCCAATCCTGGCCTCACTCACTTCCTTCTAATCCCTGTCTCACTGGCTCCCCCTGCCAGTAGTTCCCATTATCACCTCTCAAAGAAACTACTTGCACTGAAATCTATAATCTCAGGGGCTCCTGGGGCAGACCAACCTCAGAAAAGAACAGGTTTATGAAGTTGATGATTTTATAATAAATTGTGTTCTACAAGGATAAAACATAATATTATTTTTAAAATTTAAGATCATCTTTAACCTGCCAAAACCCTTTACCTTATTTCCTTTAGAGAAAAAAAAACGATTTTTTCTTTTGTTTTAGATATGTAACTTTTCTATCTTTGCTTTAGACATATACTTTGAAAACCTTATTATTAAAAAAAAGTCAATGCTCTTTTTCATAGAAAGGAAGTTAAGATGATTTTTATTTAAAGACTCATTGAATTTTTAACTGTCCTAAATTATCTGGTAAATTCTGAGAATAGTGAAGATATTTTTTTAAAAAGGAATACAATCTTAACATTGATCTAGTACAAATATTTTACGTTTCTGTTCAATTTGTTTTTGAGAGAGATATGTTCAAATCTCTCCTTAAAAGTATGCTAAATTTTGAATTCATATATTTTGAGGATATACTTTTTGGGAGATAGGGTTTCAGATTTTAGGACTTCCCTGTCAATCTTTCCTTGCTCATCCCAATATTCTTGTTTTGTTTTGTTACTGGAGACATTTTTTTCTGATTTTTAAATCAATAGTCATATTTTGTGACTATCACAGCACTTATTTCTGTTTCTTTATTTTCAACCCCTTTATGTCTTCATGTTTTAGGGATGCTCTCGCACACATAACAAAGCTAAATTGTTTTTTAAACTCAACCTTTGAATTTGATGATGAGGAATCTATTCTCAGTTTGATAGTCATGTTTTAGTTTTCCTTTCTTTTTCACTGTTGTTAAGATATTCACTTTATACAGTATGTTGATGTTACATTGTATCTGGTTTTTAATTTATTTGGCTTAACACTTCTCAGAAATCACTGGGTCCTTTTAATCTGGGCATTCACATCATACTTAAATTCTGAAAATTTCTCTTCAAATATTCATCTGTATAATTTAAAAAATTTCTTTCCTTCTTAATTTCTATTGCAAACTTAGAATTAGGTTGTAACTTTTCATTCTATCATCCATATTTATTAAATGTTTTTATATTTTTTTATTTCCTTGTGACTTGTGGAATTTTGCTGCTCATATGCTATTTAATCTATCCATTGAGGTTTGATTTCAATTATCATATTGTTTTTCTTTAAAATTCGTTTTTCTCCTTTTGTCAATTCGATTGTTCTTTTTCCTCATCATTCTGCTTTTCCATGATAGTTTACATTATTTTTAGCACTTTTAACTGGTTTATCCTCTGGAAGAAAATTTGTTTTGTTCTCTAGTTTCCTTCAAATTATTATATTATTAGTAGTTGGAAACTACTAAGTTTGTGTTGCATCTGCTGCCTCTCCCACATGGTGATTTATTTTCTCATATGATTTAATTTTTTATGAAGATTATATCCCATAGTTTTCTATTTGTAAGTTGTATTTCCTATGCCCATGATTGTGACATTACTCCTAAAAGATCTTTTATATTTTGTCTTACAAGCATCTCAGCTTTGCCATTAGCCATGGCTTGAGGCTATCCTATGATTTATGGTCATTTAGGCAGGATAAGTTTGGACAACATGTGAGCTTCCATCTCAAATCTTCATTTGAAAGATTTTTTGAGGTCCTACATAGAGCCCAGGTATATTATAAACTTCCTTGCCATGCAACTGAGGGTTTTTGTTGTTGTTGTTTTTTAATTGCGGTAAGAAATACGTAACATAGAGTTTACAATTTTAACTATTTTTAATTGTACAGTTTAGTGGCATTAAGTGCATTCACATTTTTGTGCCACCATCACCACTATCCATCTCCAGAATTTTTTTCATCTCCCCAAACTGAAACTCTGTAGCTGTTAAACACTACTCTCAATTGTCCCCTTCCCCCAGCCCCTGGCAACCACCATTCTACTTTCTGTCTCTATGAATTTGCCTACTCTAGATACTTAATATAAGTAGATTCATAGAGCACTTGTTCTTTTGTGACGGGTTTATTTCACTTACCATAACATCTTCAAACTTCATCTATGTTGCAGCACGTGTCGGAATTTCCTTATTTTTTAAGGCTGAACAATATTCCATTATATGTATATATCACATTTTTGCTTCCATCTTCTGATTATTGTACATAATATTGCTATGAACATACATATACAAGTATCTGTTCTGTTCAAGTCCCTGCTTTCAATTATTTTGCTGTATACCCAAAGTGGAGTTGCTAGATCATATGATATTATATTTTTATTTTTTTGAGGAACTGCCATACTGTTTTCCTAAGCACCTGCACCACACCGTTTACTTACCTACCAGCAATAATGCACAATGGTGCCAATTTCTGTGCATCTTTATCCACACTTGCAATTTTCTGTTTTTGTTTGTGTGTTTTTTTTAAATACTAGCCAACCTAATGTGCATGAAGTGATATCTCTTTGTGGTTTTGATTTGTAGTTTCCTAATGATTACTAATGTTAAGCATCTTTGCAAATGCTTATTGGCTACTTGCATATCTTCTTTGAAGAAATAAATATTCACGTCCTTTGCCCATTTTTAAATGAGGTTGTTTGTTTTTGTTGTTGCTATTGAGTTGTAGGAGTTACTTATGTATTCTGGATATGAATCCCTTATCAGACGTATGATTTGCAAATATTTTCTCCCATTTTATGAGTTGCCTTTTCTCTCTGTCAATAGTGTCCTTTGATGCACAAAAGTTTTTAATTTTGAAGTCTAACTGATCTATTTTTTCTTTTGTTGTCTGTGCTTTTAGTGTCATCTCCAAGAAATCATTGCTAAATCCAAGGTCATGAAGCTTTCCCTCTACGTTTTCTTCTAAGAGTTTTATAGTTTTAGCTCTTACATTTAGGTCTTTGATCTTGAGGTAATTTTGAGATAATTTTTTCAATTGTGGTAAAAAACACAACAATATTTATAATCTTAACTATTTTTAAGGGTACAGTACATTAGTATTAACTATATACACATTGTTGTGCAACAGACCTCTAGAAATTTTTCATTTTGCAAAACTAAAACTCTATATCCATTGAACATCAACTTCCTTTCTCTCCCCCCACCCTCAGCCCCTGTCAACCACCATTCTACTTTTTGTTTCTAAGAGTTCTACTACTTTAGATAACTCACATAAATGGAATTATGCAGTATTTGTCTTTTTGTGACTGGATTATTTCACTTAGCATAATGTCCTCAAATTTCATCTGTGTTGGAGTATATGAGAGCGTTTCCATGTTTTTAAAGGATAAATAGTATTCCATTGTATGTATATACTACATTTTCTTTATCCATTCATCTGTTGATGGATATTTAGGTTACTTCCATCTCTTGGCTATTGTGAATAATGCTGCAATGAAGATAGATATGCAAGTATCTCTTTGAGATCCTGTATTCGATTCTTATGGATACCCAAAAGTTGGATGGCTGGATCATATAGTAATTCTATTTTTAACTTGTTGAAGAACCTCCATACTGTTTTCCACAGTGACTGTGTCATTTTACATTTCCACCAACAATATCCAAGTGTTCCAATTTCTCTACATTGTTGCCAGCATTTGTTATTTTCCATTTTTCTGACAGTGGCTATTTTTACAGGTATAAGGTGATAGAAATCTCATTGTGGTTTCAATTTTCGTTTCCTGATGATTAGTGATGTTGAGCATCTTTTCATATACTTGGTGATCATTTGTGTGTTACCTTTGGAGAAATATCTATTTAGATCTTTTGCCCATATTTAACTCAAATTACTTGTTTTTTTGTTGGTGAGATGTAGCTGTTTTTTATATATTCTGACTATTAACTCCTTATTAGATATATGGTTTGCAAATGTTTTCTCCTATTCCATAGGTTGCCTTTACCCTCTGTTGATTGTTTTCTTTGCCATGTAGAAGTTTTTAAGTTTAATGGAGTTTTATTTGTCTGTTTTTCCTTTTGTTGCCTGTGCATTTGCTGTCATAGCTAAAATATGTTGCCAAATCTAACGTAATGAAGATTTTCCCCAATTTTTCTTCCAGGGGTTTTGTAGTTTCAGGTCTTACATTTAGGTCTTTGATCCATTTTGAGTTAATTTTTGTGTATGGTTTAAGATAAGGGTCAATTTCACTTTTTTGCATGTGGATGTCCAGTTTTCCCAACACCAATTTTTGAAGAGACTATCCTTTCCCCATTGAATGGCCCTGACACCCTTGTCCAGGGTTATTTGACCATTTACATGAGGATTTATTTCTGAGCTCTCTATTCTGTTCAGTTGGTCTGCATATCTGTCTCATGGCTAGTACCATACTGTTTTGATTACTGTGTCTTTGTGATATGTTTGAAATCAGGAAGTATGAGATCTGCACCTTTGTTTTTCCCTCTCAAAACTCTTCTAGCTATTTGGGGTCCTTTAAGATTCCATATTAATTTTAGGATGCCTTTTTCCACATCTGCAAAAAATGCCACTGGGATTTTGATAGAGATTGCATTGAATCTGCAGATCACTTTGAGTAGTATGGACATTTTAACAATATTATGTCTTCCAATCCATGAACATGACATGCCTTTCCATTTATTTGTATCAGCTATAATTTCTTTCAGCAATGTTTTATAGTTTTCAGTGTACAAGTCTTCACCTCCTGATTAAGGTTATTCCTAAGTATTTTATTCTTTTTCATGCTATTGTAAATGGGAATGTTTTGTTTATTTCCTTTATAGATAGTTCCTTGTTAATATATAGACCAAATAATGGATTTTGTGTGTTGATTTTGTATACTGCAACTTTGCTGAATTTGCTTATTAGTCCTTACAAATTTTTTATGGAGTCTTTAGGATTTTTTTGTATATAGGATCATATCATCTGCAAACAGGGACAATTTTACTTCTTCCTTTCCAATTTAGAAGCATTTCATTTCTTTTACTTACCTAATTCCTCTGGCTAGGACTTCCAGTTCTATGTTGAATACAAGTGGCAAGAGTTGGCATCCTTGCCTTGTACCTGATCTTGGAGGAAAAGCTTTCAAAAAGATTTCACCATTGAGTATGTTAGCTGTCGTTTTTCAATATATGGTTTTTATTATGTTGAGACACTTTCCTTCTATTCCTATTTTTTTGAGAGTTTTTATCATGAAAGGGTGTTGAATTTTGTCAAATACTTTTTCAGCATCTATTGAGATTTCCATGTGATTTTTATCCTTTATTCTATTAATAGCCATTATTCTATTAATTTACTCTTTATTCTATAAATTAATTAACATTATTTAATATTCATATGTCGAATCATCCTTTTATCCCAAAGATAAATCCCACATGATCATGGTATATAATCCTTTAATGTGCTATTGGATTCAGTTTGCTGGTATTGTGTTGAGGATTTTTGCATCTAAATTCTTCAGAGATATTGGCCTATAGTTTTCTTTTCTTTCAGTGTCTTTGTTGGGCTTTGGTATCAGGGTAATGCTGTCCTGATAAAATGAATTTGGAAATGTTCCCTTCTCTTCAATTATTTTGGAAGAGTTTGAGAATGATTGGCATTAATTCTTCATTAAATGTTTAGTATAATTCACCTGTGAAGCCACTAATCTTGAGTTATTATTTGCTGAGATGTTTTTGATGACTCGTTCAATCTCCTCACTAGTTATAGATCTCTTCATATTGTCTATTTCTTCATGTTTCAGTTTTGGTAGTTTGCGTGTTTCTGAAAATGTACCCATTTTTTCTAGGTTATCAAATTTGTTGGCATATTTTTTGATAGTAGTCTCTTATGATCTTGTTATTTCTGTGATATCAGTTAGAACATCTTTTCTTTCATTTCTGATTTTGAGTCTTTTTATTTCTTAGTCTAGCTGAGAGTTTGCCAATTTTGTTGAGCTT
The DNA here is from genome assembly GCF_057802395.1 of Ceratotherium simum simum. NCBI lineage: Eukaryota > Metazoa > Chordata > Mammalia > Perissodactyla > Rhinocerotidae > Ceratotherium > Ceratotherium simum. The sequence goes on along the minus strand of NC_141908.1, from coordinate 70,741,039 downwards.
TTCATAATTCTTAGTTTTGTTAATATTTTCTATTGTTTTTCTAATCTGTCTTTTGTTTATTTATGCTCTAGTTCTTATTATTCCTTCTTTCTTAAAACTTTGGGTTTAGTTTTTCTTATTTTTCTAATTTCTTGAGGTGAAAAGTTAGCTTGTTGATTTGAAATCTTTTTTCCTTTTTCATGTAGGCATTTACTGCCATAATCTTCTTTCTTATTACTGCTTTTGCTGTGTCTCATAAGTTTGGGTATGTTGTGTTTTCATTTGTTTCAAGATATTTCCTAATTTACCTTGTGATTTCTTCTTTGACCCGTTGTTGTTCAAGAGTGTGTTGCTTAATTTCCACATATTTGTGGATTTTCCAATTTTCCTTTTGCTATTGATTTCCAATTTCATTCCATTATCTTTGAAAAATATTATTTGGTATGATTTTAATCTTAATTTTTTAATACTTCTTTTGTGGCCTAATGTGATCTATCTTGGAGAATGTTTCATGTGCTTTTGAGGAAAAATGTGTGTTATGCTTTTGTTGGGTGTAGTGTTCTGTATATCTTTATTAGGTCCAATTATTCTGTAGTGTTGTTCAAGTCTTCTGTTTCTTTGTTGATCTTCTTTCTTGTTGAATCTATCCATTATTGAAAGAGGAACACTGAAATGTCCAACTATTATTATGTTACTGTCTATTTCTCCCTTTAATTCTGTCAATGTTTGCTTCAAATGTTTGGGTGCTCTATTGTTAGGTGCATATATATTTATAAATGTTATATTTTTATGGTGAATTTGACCTCATTACATAATGTCCTTCTTTGTCTCTTATGAAAGTTTCTGACTTTAAGTCTATTTTATCTGATATAAGTATGGCCACTTCTGCTTTCTTTTGTTTACCATTTACATGAAATATATTTTCCATCATTTCATTTTCAGTCTGTGTATGTCTGTATATCTAAAATGAGTCTTCGTAGACAGCATATAGTTGAATCTAGTTCTTTAATTCATTCAGCCACTCTATACTTATTGATTAGAGAGTTTAACCCATTTACACTGAAAATAATTATTGATTGGGAAGGACTTATTATTGCTATTTTGTTAATTGTTCTCTATATTTCTTGTAGTTATCTTGTCCTTCTTTTCCTCTCAAGCTGCCTTCTTTTGTGCATCATTGATTTTCTTGTAGTGACATGCTTTGATTTCTTTCTCATTTTCTTCTGTGAAACTTCATAGATATTTTCTTTATGGTTAGCACAGGGATTACATAAAACATCTTATAGTTATAACAATCTATTTTAAACTGATAACAACTTAATTTCAATCACATACAAAAACCCTACTCCCTTGTATCTCCCCTTTCTACTTCTCATTATTGATGTCACAAATTAATTTATATTTTTAATTAATAAAGTTTTATAGTTATTTTTATGCTTTTATATTTTAAATTCTACACCTGAATTAAAAGTGATTTACACATCACCATTGCATTATCATAGGATTTGTATTTGTCTAGATATTTACCTTTACTAGGGAGCTTGATATTTTTGTATACTCGTATGTTACTGTCTAGCATCCTTTTGTTTCAATGTGAAGAACTCTCTTTACTCATTGAATAGTCTTGGCATCCTTGCTGAAAATCATTTGGCTAATTATGCAAAGATTTCTTTCTTGACTCTCTGTTCTGTTTCCTTGATCTATATGTCTGTTTTTATGCCAGTACCACACTGTTTTAGTTACTATTGTTCTAAGGTAAATTTTACTTATTCCTCAACTCATAGAGGAAGATTACTTCATTGGTTTTTTTTCTTACATGTTACAAAATGCCATGTCTCCCATACACAAGGACCCTAGTTTGTGTCCTTTTCTTATCTTGTTAAAATGCTGGAACTATCTGAGCTGCATAGCATTGGTTCTCTCAAGGTCAACTTTATGTTACCTCTTCATTTTTGGAATCTGGAGATTTATGTTTTCATATTTGATTGTTCTTCAAATAATATTTTCTCCAGCATTTCTAAGCTTTTGGACTATGTTTATATAAACCTTGTTCACTATGTTGCTAGAAATGCCAGACTGTGCCCATTATTTAAAGAGGAACAACAAATGCAAAGTAAACAAGAAAATTTAGTAAGAGTTATGTGGCAATAAAGAAGACGAGGAAGTAGAAGCTTCATTGGAAAAGGAACAATAGTTTACTGAGGATGCTTTCTACATACACTTTAAATAAACTATTGCATTATTTTATTGTCACAGTATATGTATCATTAAAAAAAACATAATTTAATTGCTATTTTTCATATGTGTAAGCATATTGTATTGGTATTTAAATGAAACATTCATCCAGCAGATTAAACTCTCTTTGATATCTTCTTTAGATAAATGAACTACTGTTTGTAATTTTGTACTTCAGTCACCCCCAAATCTATAAGACTTACAAAAATTGAAAACTTATTTCAGGGAATAGTTATACTAGTAACACAAAATTTTTAAGATTAATTTTAATTGTCATATATAAATTTATAAATTTGAAATTGTAGTACAGTTATTGACCTGAGAAAGAATATCTTCATTGGAACTCAATAAATTTTAACTTTCATTTTTATGGTTTCAGATATTGAAAAGCCAAACTTGAAAATAAAATGAGAGATCTCATTTTCAGTTGCCCAGATTAGGTAAATTTTGTGTCTAAGATCATCCAAAATTCTCCCAAGATTTATAAATCAACAAGTCTACCATTGGTAAGCTATATAAATTTTTGTACTGTCTATACCAGCTAAGAAAAATATTATCAATTCATATATCAATAATAACTAGCTGAGAAGATATGATCTTCAAAAAAATTCTTAATATTTCTAAGGACAGTAAGATTAATTACTGAAGAGAAAACGTTACATTCTAATCATTGGCAATCAACGACACATGCATACATCCTCTCTCACTGACAGATTGCACAGGGCCTACCTCCAATCTTTTCTTTCATGGAGGCAGATTTACAAAAAAATGAGCAAAATTGTGTCTTGAATAAAAATAATGTCTCAGTAGTATGAATAAAAATATCCACGGAATAAAGAGCTATTATGAATGAATTCCTCTCTGTCTACATTTTCTAGGACAGAGTGATCCTATTCTCTCCAATTACTGGAAACTTCTTAGCAACTTTCAATTAAGTGCATCAAAATTTGTTTTCCAAATGAACATGTTTACAGTAGAGAACATCTCCACACTCTATATCTGTATTTTTGACAAAACTTAAAAAAAAAGTGTTATAAGACACCTGTTCCATTAAATTTCAAAACTTTCATTGGTGTGGACAGGGTTTTTCTTTTTTTTAAGAAATTATGGTAGTTTTGATATCAATGCATGTCCTTATTAAGCAATGAATTATAATAATATGATAATATTATTTTTTAACAAAGCAATGGAATTAGATAAGTTGATGAGAAGTTCAAATGATCTACTTTAACAAAACTAATAGTTTGTTTATTTTAAAAGTTAAAATTTTATTTGTCAAAAGAATTTCACCATTTCAAAGATTTTAACAACATTTTCAGTTTTAAAAATACATTCACAATTTTGGAATTCTCCTCTGATGTTGCCAGCAGGTAGGGAGAATGTGCCATGTCTACTGATTAATTTATAAGCAACTTTAAAAGTTTGAGGAAATGTTAGACATTTTGAAGTAGCTGACATCATTTATCCAAATTGTAACATCAAATGTTTATCTTCTGTTCCTTCTTAATAACCAACCAACTGAAGTATATATCACATGTTCTCACTTAAGTATCTTCAAGTATATGTGGTTTCCTTGCTTGGAATATAAAAACAGCAACAACCACCACAACCTTTGTAATATACTTCAAGACAAGTCTTTTTGTATTGAAGAAAACCAAATTTAGATATGGTTCCAGCAAATAGCCAGCTCTGTTGTCTTCAAATATACATTGCCAAGAAACTTCATTGAAAATGATACATTGCACCTATTACATCCTGTTATGATCCAAGATGATAAACAAATAAAAAGGTTAATTAATAATTAGTTTCATGTCTTTGTTTTTGTTTCATTTTACTATAGACCAAAATGATACAAAAACATTTGTCTACAATTATAATGACAGAGTAAATTTTACTTAATTTATATTAATGAGGAATTATCCTAGAGAGCATAACTTAACAGCTATTATGATTCTTCATTTGCAATAATAAAAATGATCTATAGCCATGAAATAATTCAAACACAAGAAAAATTAAAATTAAAAGTAAGCCTCTTTTTTCCCATCCTTACTTTCCAAATCTGCATGGTAATATATGATAAGAGTCTCTTTGTATTAGTGCAAAATATATATGTGAATAAAAATGCATATATATGTAATTTTCTGAACAGTAAGAAAATCTAAATAGAGTACTTTTCTGTACTTTGCTTTTCTCCTCTTGATACATTTTATATTAACATATATGTATTTTTACTAAGTATATATATGTAGGTTGACTAACTATAGATATGTCAATTATGATTTTAAAAGATTAATACAGTAAAGTACTCTGTACTAGGCAAAATCCCCTCCTTTTTGGGTCCAATTGTTTAATTTGTCTTAGTACATTTCTTGCCCATATATAGAAACATCCCATCCATACTCCTTTGGAATGAAACAAGCTTTAATATCAAAATTTGAAAAAAAATACTTCATTTAAAAATATATATTTTTTTTTTTTTTAAAGATTTTATTTATTTAATTTTTCCCCCCAAAGCCCCAATAGATAGTTGTATGTCATAGCTGCACATCCTTCTAGTTGCTGTATGTGGGACTCGGCCTCAGGATGGACGGAGAAGTGGTGCCTCGATGCGCACCCGGGATCCGAACCCGGGCCACCAGCATTGCAGCGCGCGCACTTAACCACCAAGCCACAGGGCCGGCCCTAAAAATATTTTTTGAAAAAAGAAAACAATGCTCACATTTCACATGTATAATAAATCTGTTTCACATGTACTCTGGAGCCCTTCTGGTACACTTCATGTATTCAAGGAACACTGGATAAGGCATCTGAAATCAAGTTCAGACATTGTGCATAGGCTAATATTCCAACAGACAGGCATCTTTTCAGGTTTTAAGAAAATAAAATTACAACTGTTCATGTATGTTATTGGTTGGGGGCACATATTGGAAGTATAACTGCTCATTAGCTCTTCTTTTTAGATTACAGATCACAGTGATGTGAGATGTGTAAATATTTCATAATTTTACCTTTCAAAAATGATACTATTCCTCATATTTCTACTAGAGGAATTCTACAATTCACTCCATTGGTCTGCTACATGATGATTTTTTGGGGGGAGGGGGGTTGTAAATTTTATCTGACCTGAAAGCAAACACTGATACTTAATTTTAATATATGGAACTTATTCAAGAAAAGGATTGATTCCTAGAGTTTTCACTACGTTCTATATTAAAATGTATATCATTTAATGTTGTATGGTAAGCGGTGAAATGACAATAAATAACAATGCTTGTGAATGAGCAACACAATTAGGACTTTCATTTCATCATTTGTTTCAACCCCAAATTATATTACTTTACTAATTTATTGCTAAAGCTTTAACCTAATCCATTCTAAGACACATAGATCTCAGATATACCACATGATTAACGTAAATGAAGAAGGCTTCTGAAATAGGCGTATAGAAACTTATTTACTATAGTCTGACTATATTCACTTACTATTTTCACATATTCAGACAGAATGACTTAAAAACAGTGTTTATCACCTGTCACATCTTCCTGCAGAGAGTTATGATGGCAAAATCCACTAATAGAGTATTTGGTTTGCTGAATAATGAAATATTTTACATTATGAAATGGAGAAAAAATAGTTTTGATTTTTTTTTTCTGTAAAGCTAAAAAGAAAGACCATGGTTTATATTTTCAGTGGCCGCTCTCACAGAATTTGTTCATATTCTGCAGAGGCAAAAATACGTAGCCACACGCGCACCGACGCACCGCTTCTCTGGCCATGCTGAGGCCGTGTCCCACATACAGCAACTAGAAGGATGTGCAACTATGACATACAGCTATCTATTGGGGCTTTGGGGGGAAAAAAAAAGAAGGAGAATTGGCAATAGATGTTAGCTCAGAGCAGGTCTTTCTCCACCAAAAGAGGAGGATTAGCATGGATGTTAGCTCAGGGCTGATCTTCCTCACAAAAAAAAAAAATGTAGCCACAGCATATTGTTCTTGGGCATTTGCCTTTGCGGTGTCAGCAACATTTAAGAAAGCAAAATACATCTTATAATAAAAAAGTTCAAAGCAGCAAGGTTGTGTAGCTCTTGTTATATATCTTTACAAGCCTGTCAAGAGGTCATTTAGATTATACCCTACTGTTTAGGAATCATCTTTCTTCATTTACATTTTATCTCATTTCTACCATTCTGTCTTAGTACTTATCACCATAATTGCCTTGTAATGATTTTTGACACCTACAAGAAGGAGAGGAGAGAAGGGTGTTGAGGTGCTGATATAGACACAAATTCTACTAAAGGTGCCATTTTAAGTTAATATGACAATGGCAGTTTTAAATTTTTTCAAACTATTTTTTTGTCAGAATCATGTAAAAATATAGAGGAATTTCAGGTGGAAATACCAGGAACAGGTTGAAATTTCAACAAAATCTCAACTTCAAATCTCATTCATTTTTTTCTTATATCACGTTGACAACATTAAGAAATCTTAAACACTGTTCAAGTCATGGTTTTCTGATGATAACTCTAAGAAAACAATACCACCCGTTAGGAAAGATCATTCTTTGAGTGCTTAAATGCTTTGGTGCCTCCAGTGTTAGTGGGTCAGATCATTCCCTCTTTGTGATTCTCTAATTCTTAAAATAAAATGTTTATCCTTTGTTTGAACCAAATCTATCTCTGTAACTTTTACCCATTGTTTCAATATCTATGCCTTGGAAATATGAAAAATCAGATGAAGCCACTTTCATGAGATAGTCTCTCAAATGTTTGAAGAAAACTATCAAAGCCTCTGGCTTAATCTCTTCCCTAAATTCAACATCTTCATTTCCACTTTAGTCTTCATACTCTACAAAACTCCAAATTATCCCCGTGTCCCTCCCATTTCCAGACTGGAATATACTATGAAGTTTTACTATAACTTTCTTTTCCTAAATACTCTGCATGTAGTAGAGCAGGGTGATATTAGCTTCTTGGTAAGTTTTGGGTCATTTTCAGCACAGTGCTATATGATCTCTTGCTTAGGAAACATACACTCCCCAGAGGAAATCTTGTTATTCAGACGTTTTAATTTTCCTTACAGAGGTTTACGTATATAATGTCACTATTTCTGGCAGAATTTTAAAAATGTGTATTTTGAAACAAATCAAAAGGAAAATGGAGTCTGGCTCTTTAAATCAAAAGCTATAAGGGTCATGAAGAAAAATAAAATGTCATAGAAATTATTTTTCCTGAGGCAGGTAGAGGATGAAGAAGGGAGGTAAAATTATTCCAAAGAGGTAAAGTTATATACCTTTTTTTGCTTGCTGAGGAAGATTTGCTCTGAGCTAACATCTGTGCCAATCTCTGTTTTTTGTATGTGGGTCAGAGCCACAGCATGGCCGCCTATGAGTCGTGTAGGTCCACCCCTGGGAACCAAACCCAGGCTGCTGAAGCAGAGTGCACTGAACTTAACCACTAGGCCATGGTGATGACCCCCAAATTATATACTTTTTAATAATCTACTGGGTTTCATAATCAATGGCCATTTACTCAACTAGAAAGCATCATTCTTTGAACTGTTTCTTAGATTCTTAATGAAAAAAAAATAACCATAGATATTTGGAGCATGAACAAAGACCATTAGACTTATAATAAGAAGTTCTAGTTCAAATCCTGATACTATAATTAATTTCCTCAGAAAAAAACAGCAAATAAATGAAATTCCATGAGCTTTACTTTCCTCAAATGCAAAACATTAGAAACTTGTGTTGAGATTCTTTCTTGACCTAGTCTTAAATCACAGATGGCATGCTCCCAAAAGCTACCTTGTAAGTGATAATAATGAAATAGTATAGTGTTGGAGAAGGTAATGGAGAAGACACGACTGCCAGTTGACCCGAGAGCTGGATCTGGGAAACGCAGTCTCCTCACTCCTTCCCCAGTCCTTTGAATGTATGTTCTGCCCACTCTTCTCCCAGTGAAGCCATTTTCAAGGACAAAGACTTGAGAGAGCAATGTGTGGTTAAGGCCATCTCAACGGTATATGTGACTGAACCCTGTTAAGGCCTCTATATAAACATTTAAGATTCTGGTGGGCAGGTGTGGAGATCTACTTGTCCTGAGGCCTCCCAAGACAAGCCTCGTATGTAAGTTCCCTCGCTTATTAAAACCATCACCTACCAATCTGGAGTGGTCTGCCTCTTTCTTCGGTCTCTCCTTGCCCTCCATGTAGGAGGGCCAGTTTGTGAACCCACAATTGGTGAGCCAGCCAGGAGATCAAAGAAATGGGCCTTGGAAAAGAGCCATCCACTGGGGAAGTTCCGAGTTGGTCATCAACCTCTATGTGGGGAGGTGTGGCTCGTATGTTAGATGCTTGCATGTGAGTAAGGGGACACCTCAAAGATGCTGGCTGGTTTGATGCACTCATTTGAGGAACTGCTCATAATGCACTGAGACAATGAAGGGAAGTGAATGGCTGTGCGGTAGGCTGGCCTCTACTGTGGGCAGTTCGACTGACCACTGATGCCCAACTAGAGGCTGAAGTTCAAGTTAGAAAGTTGGAAGAAGAGCTGAGCTTAGAGAAGGAAATATGGTTGTCCACTGCTGTGCTGGCTTTGGGGCTGGCAGACAAGGTGGGAGAACGGGATAATCAATTGGAGATCTTAGCCTGCCGTTTAGCAAAGCTAGGAGGGTGCAAGCTGCCCTGGCTTAAGACCCAAGAGCTTGTGACAAAGCCTGATTGGGACACTAAGAGGTGGAATCCCTGGGAAAGTGATGTGAGTGAAAAGGTGGATGTTGGGTTGATTGACAGTGAAATGGACAAAGAGGCCCATGCCATTTGACCCCTAATACAAAGGACAGCAAAAGTACAGCAACAGCAGCCCCAGACAGCGGGGCTGTCCCGATTCAGGAAACGATCATGACGAGAGAATATACTCTCACTGAGCTTATTGACATAGCTGCCACGTTCCAGCAAAAGGCCAGGGAAAGTACCCAGGCATGGTTAGTGTGGCTATGGGATACGGGCGATGGGGAGAAGCTGATGGCATTTCTCTGAGGGGGCAAGAAGCAGAGAAAATGAGCAACATTGCCACACACCCTGCCCTCCGGCAGTGCTTGTATGGTGCTCAGGGGCTTCAAGATACTCACTCCCTTATAGACTGGATTATTCTAGTCTGGAGGGAGGCTTTCCCAATGAGGGGGATCTCCTTGGGCACGTGGGACCCTGTGAATCTATAGAAAATGTACAACAAGTTCTTAGGGAGTTGAGAATGAGACAGGTCATCTACTCCTTTGTCTTTGAAGGCCCTGATCAGGCCACATTCACTGCAGGAATGAAAGCCAAGACACTCCAGTCCACCCCAGCACCTGGTATGGGATGTTCACATCCATCCTGAGTTCAGCTGTGAGATATTTATGGTGATATGATAAAGATATCTATGATGTTGGCCAATCCATTGCAGATCTAGGGGAAACTGACAGACCCTGGGAATTGGTACAAGCTGTAGGAAAGACCCAAGACAGAGAGGGAGCTTGAGAAACCAAAAGGCTATCCCAATGGATTGTAAAGTGTCCAGTAAAACTGACCCGGAAGCAAATGTGGTTTGACCTCATTGCTGCCAGGACCTCATCTGAAAAGATAGGCCAGCATCCTAATGTTGTGTTGGTTGGCCTGTGGACAGCCTTAGAACCTTAACAATAGTTCAGACCTCCCCACCGGCCCCTACCATCCCTGATGCCCCACCTGCTCCACCAGAGGCCTCAGGGATACAGTCCTATTCAGAGTGGGTGCCTCCCATGCCCTGGGGATGGGATGCAGGCCAAGATCGCCTCCAGGTGAGGGTTGTTGGAGGTGATTGGAGACCTCATGTTGAGCTCACTATTCACTGCTTCTCTAGAAATAAACAAAAGGTGATGGCTCATTGATACTGGAGCCAAATGTCCTTTAATACATGATCACCCTCAGAGTTTTCTCCCCTCTCAGTGCCATCAATGTATACAGAAGGCAAATGGTTCTGGTCAGGAAGGTCCCTTTGACACTGGAAGTTAGGCTTTATCCTCCACGAAAATATGAGGTTTTTATCTCTCCAACACTGTAACACATATTAGATGTTGTTGTCTGACAAGGTCAAACTCTGCAAAACTCTGTCAGTGAATTCCACCTCTGGGTTAGAGTAATAAAACCGGTGCTGAGGGGAAATGCCACTGGGAACCAGTAAGTCTCCTGCCCCATGAAGAGTGGTAACTGTCAAACAATATAAATCACCTGGGAGGCATAACAAAATAAGAGAAACCGTCCAAGAACTGCACCGAGTGGGTATTGTGCTCCCTGCCCACAGTGCTTCCAACAGCCCGGTGTGCCCAGTAAAAAAGCCAGATGTCTCATGGTGGGTGATCATGGGCTACCAAAAACTGAACAAGGTGGTGCCCTCATCCATGCAGCTGTGCCCAACATTGCCACCACCTTAGATACCCTGGCCATGGTCCTAAGAATGTACCATGCAGTATTGGACTTAGCAAATGCTTTTTTCAGCACACTGTTGGCTACTAAGTCACAAGATCGATGTGCCTTCACGTGGGAGGGACAATAATGGAACTTTCAAATGCTTCCCCAATGCTACCTGCACAGCCCCACGATATGTCATGAGATTGTAGCCTAAGATCTGTCCCTGTTCTCCTTCCCCACATCAGTAAAATGGGCCCATTACACTGATGATATAATGTTAACTTGTAAAGACTCACCTCTGCTGTGGGACACTCTACAGATTATGCTAGAACTTTGAGAGAAAGGACGAGTGGGGAACCCACAGAAAATTCAAGGCCCAGGCACCACCATGAAGTTTTTGGGATTCGTTTGGTAGAGTAAGACGTGCGTTGTCCCAGAAGCTGTGATTAAGATGCAAGTCTATCCAACCCCTAAGTACATGGAAGAGGTACAAGCCTTTGTAGGGATTTGGGGGTTTCGGAGGACTTTTATTTCCCACTTGGCACAGTGCCTCTGTCCCTTATATCACCTGGTAAAGAAAGGGCACATGTGGGACTGAGAATCAGAGCAGCAAGCCACCTTTGAGAAGGCAAAAATGCTAGTGAAGCAGATTAAAGCTCTGGGCATCCCCCAAGGAGGTCTACCATTTGAGTTAGATATGTCTGTGACCCTGGAAGGAATGAGTTGGGCACTGTGGCAGAGACAACAGAAGGAGAGAGTACCCCTAGGATTTTGGTCCCAGCTCTGAAAGGGGGCAGAAACCCAACATACTCCCAGAGAGCAACAGCTCCTAGCAGTGTACACAGTGCTTCTCCAGGTAAAGCCTCTCAGGAAGGAATGGCATATTACGGTAAGAACTTCCTTTCCTATTAAGGGGTGGGTTAAGAAGGTATTCCATCAACCCACCTCTGCCATGGCTCAAACCCCCACTTTAACTAAGTGACATGCCTATTTGCAACAGAGGAACCCTGTCCACCAGCCCACTGTCTCTAGAAATGTGGGTGCTACTAGGCCCTGTAGAGTATATAGATCCTCCAGATGACCCTGCCCCTATTCCTGTGGTGGCCTCTGCACCTTGTGTAGAGGGAGTGCGAGAAATTCCTGCTGATGCCTGGTATACAGATGAATCTAGTCAGGGAAACCCACCCACATGGACTGTAGTCACTATTCAGCCCAACACTGACACCATCTGGATGGAAACAGGAACGAACCGCAGCAGCCAGTGGGCTGAACTCAGAGTGGTTTGACTGGTGATCACTCATGAACCCTGGCCATTAACTCTTTGCACTGACAATTGGGCAGTTCTAAAGGGATTAACCCTATGGCTTGGACAATGGGAAGCTGAGGGATGGATGCTCATAAATAAGCTCTTGTGCGGTTAGGATATATTGAAAGACATTTGGGCTCACCTACAAGAGCCTGAGGCAGTCTTCACTGTTTTCCATGTCCCAGCTCATAAAGCACTGACACCCCCTGGAAATCAGGAAGCTGATGTCCTAACCTGGATAAAAGCGCTAGCAACTGCCCCTTTAGTAGATACAGCAGATTGGGTGCATAGAAAGAGCGACCGCCATAGCACCCAGTGGAATGGGGTATTGCCAAGTATGTTGGATTCCCTTGAAATATAGTGACTTGGTTAATATAGTAACAGCATGTCCTGTGTGTTTTAAACAATGCCCAAGACAACTGCTAAAGGAGTCTGGAGCCACTCACCGGAGTTCTCAACTGGTGAGTGATTTGCAAATTGATTATATTGGCCCCCTCCCTCCCAGTGAGTGTTCTAAATATTCCTTGGTTTGTGTGGGCATTGTGTCTGGCCTAACCCAAGCTTCGCCCTGTTGCTGAGCAAACCAGCTTGGCACTATTAGAGGATTAGAGAAACTGAGTACCATGTACAGATACTTTCATCCAATAAACAGTGATGGAGGGTCATGTTTCTAAAGTCATGATATGCAAGACTGGGCAAAAGAACATCACATTGAATGGAGGTTCCATCTCTTCTATAACTCATAAGCAGCAGGTTGGTAGAAACAAAGAATGGAATATTAAAGCAGCAGATTAAGTTACAAACAAGTAAAACCACCTTGGTTGGATGGACTCAAGTACTGTCTCAGGCTCTAATACATTTGAATGATCAACCAGTAGTGCCTGTTGCACCATATACCAGACTGGAGACCCTGCCAAGACACCCAATAGTGCAAGTGTATGGAAGTCAAGGGAAATGGCCATTGCCCCAACTCTTACTGTGGATCAACATGCTATGCTGCTGAGAACACCAAACCCCATCACACTTGGGAAAGGCATTACCTACTGGAATTTGCAATGGGATGTCCCACCCTGATGGGTGAGTTACTTTACACCCCTGGGTGAGGGGGAACTGCTCAATTTCCACTGGGATCCCATTGTCTTGCTGTAAGCTAGACCTATTGAAATGTACTATGCCTAGAATGGAATAAGCACCAATGAAAGAGGGGAGAAAATGGGAGTCCTGGTCTGGCATATACCTCCTCCATTCCATCTGCTTGCCCCTGACTGTGCTGCCTCCCCCAGCCAACATGTATGATATACACAACCAGGTTAAGTTCCAAAAGCTGCCAACCTCCCTCTCCTCAAGGCCCGGTGGGCACTTTCTATTTTCCACTGGTACAATCATTTAGCTGTCTCTCCATTGGCCTGGAGGATGTTACAGCACACATAGAAGCCCTTATTAAATTCACCCAACAAGCCTTAAATGATAGCGGAAAAGTCTGTCTTTACTGAACACTAAATATCTCTAATGAGAAAAGATGTTCTCCAAAATAGGATGGCCTTGGACATCGTTACTGCCTTGCAAAGAGTGCCATTATCCAAACAGAATGTTGTGTGTTCACACCTGATATGTCTGTTAATGTATTATCTTAATTAAATCACATGAGGACACAAGTGAATGCCCTGAGTGATCTGACCCCCAGCCTAGGGACTTAATAAATCAATTGTATGGATGGATCATGGGGCTCTTGATGGAAAGAATTGTTACTTATTTTGAGAATCATTATCTTAATCTCTGTTTTCTCTTGCATGTGCCTATATTGTTGCTGTGGTGTCTGTCTCCACTGCAGCCAGATAGCTGCCAAACGAGCCACCTCCATGCTAGTGAAACCCCTTGCTGACCACTCAGGGCATATTGTAGATGAGAGAGGGCCGTGTAAGAGTGTAACAGTGGATCAGGAGGGGTGGAGTGTTAGAGAAGGTCATCAAGAGGACATGACCACTGGTTGACCCTCTAGCTGGACCCGGCAATTGGAGGCTCCTCACCCTCTCCGCAGTCCTTGGAATGCATGTTCTGCCCACCGTTCCCACAGTAGGAACCCGTTTCAAGGACGCAGCCTTGAGAGAGCAATGTGTTGCTGAGACCATCTGGAAGGTATATGTGACTAAACCCCATTAAGTCCTCTTTTAAGATTCTGGCCAGTGCGGAGATATATTCTTCCTGAGGCCGCCCAAGACAAGACACATATGTAAGTTCCCTTGCTTATTAAACCTGCCACCTACCAATTTGGAGTGGTCGGCCTCTTTCTTCAGTCTCTCCTTGCCCTCTGTGTACGGGGACCAATTTGTAAGCCAACGTATAAATTGTTGCAATATTTTAAAACACTTAATTCTTATAGCATTTTAATAACATGTCAAAAAGCAAAATAATTGACATAATTCAAATATCCCACGCGTAGCTGATATTTTACAATAGTTTTCTCTATTGAAGGACAAATTTCCAAAGACATTGGAAGGCATGTTAGTGTGCCCATGGGATGAGGAATTTCCTTTTTGGATTTCATTAAATTGGAAGATGATATTAATAGCCTATATGTCTTCATTTAGTATTATGAATTTGAATTGTATGCTCGTATGCTAAATGGCCTGGAAAAAAAATGAGAAAGGTGATTGCCAAATACACAGTGTTTGTTTGTGGGCGTAAAAGACCACTTGGTTTACACTAATTTAATTAATCCTCACCTAAAGCATACACAATGCCCTGGTACTTAATGTACTGGAAAAATATACATAGCATTTTGACACCATCCTGTACTACTGAGAGGTAACTTTGTACTCTGACATTGTATTAATAGAAGTCACTAGACAGCTTCCAACAGGGATACAAGATCATACTTTCTAGCTTTGCTTTTTAAATGGGAATTAATTCCCAGGGTAGAACTGTCTTTATGATTTGCATTTATCATCATTCTTTTCACTTTACTAGTCTATGATACAACTCATGAATGAATGTGTATTTTAAAGAATCAGTATAATAGCAAGGGGAATCAGAAATAGATAATTAGAAACAAACTATTAAATTTGTAGGCAGTAGCATTGCTATCAATCTCATTTGTGGAATGCAATTATCTAATGTCTTTGTTTATATTTTTATGAACATGACAGAATTCTGATACTCTCCCTTAGCTAAGAAGACAAAACAACTAATTGCTTTGCATTCACTATCTTGTCTATAGAGTGAGAAACTAAAACCCAGTGTATCCAGTAATTGCTACATTTGTGAAAAACAGCATCAAAGCCTTGATGTGTTTTACTGTAGTCTCTTGGGAAGGCTCATGTCTAATTTCTATGCTGATATGGCTCATAATACAGTCCTCTGACTCTTCTATTTGCTCTTGCAATTACAAGGTTTCTTATTCTATTGTGAATATTCCTCTGAACCAAGATTAGCTTAACTGAGCTTCCTTTGAAAACTTGCCTACCCATCAAATGTGTCAGGCCTAATGCATGCAGTAGCCAAAGAAAATCAATGAACAGCACACTTTTCTGCTTCCTGCAATGATCAATAGGATTCACATAACTGGTGGAAAATTTTTAATCATGACAACTCAGAATCTTCTTAGCATAAATCTCCCCTGCATTATAATCTCTCCATTTCCCACTTCCTGAATTTGCAAGCAGTGAGTAGTATCTATGTAGGAGATATATTATTAAATATAATACAATTAGAACTTCACACTTCGATAATAATGAGTTTAGATCCCAAAGGCCTATTTTCTAGATGTGAAGTCTTTTATATTTTACGTTTGAAATCTACAAATTGAAGATATATTGTTAGAATGTGAAAACTTATTTAAATGCAACATAATTCAAATATGTATATTGAGGGAAGGAGACATTGTTTTGATTTTTTTCTACATTAAAACTTTCAAGTCATATTTGAAGTTTTTAAAACTAAAAATAATTTTTAGTTTTTTTAGTTTTTAAGAATATATGTCTCAGAGATGAGGAATCAAAGGACTCAGAGTTGTAATGCTCAACCGTGAGGTTTGGGGAAATATTAAAAAGAGAAATGAAGCTCTACAATCAAAGGTAAACAAAATTCATTTAGAATTTAGGTTTTCTGTCATGAATTTATTATTTATAAATCTGTGCATTAATTGGTAAATTAATTAATCCCTCAAACAACAATTGATTTCCTTCTGTGTGATGTGTGCTGTGTTAGCTATGTTAGATGCTAGGCATACAGAGACAAAAGACAGTTCCTGCTTTTGAGAAGTTAACAGTACCCTTTATATAAGTGGAGAATTTCAACGGAAGCAATCTTAAGGGTGTGTGTGTGTGTGTGTGTATCCCAAACATATATCAAACAAGCAAAATAAAAACATGTTTAAACTGTATTAAAACTGTATTTGAAACTATATTTCAAAAGCATCAAAGAGTCATAATACTACAGGTATATTTACATATAAAAGTTATTTGTTTTACTCATCTTTGGATCCAGCACTCACACTGTATATGATACATTGTGTGTGTGTGTGTGTGTGTGCGCACGCACGTGTGGTTGCTCTGCTTTTTCTTCTCTTTTTTCCTTAATCAATTTTCTTCCCTGATTTTGCTGGATCATAACATGATCATTAATTTGTAATATATTCAATTTCTCATAATTTTCCATTCTCTTTTCCTCATGATGGAAAAAAGCATTCTCAAATAGGTACCTTACTGTTTCTCTCCTGAAAACGGAATTTATAAAACAATCTATGCTGTTTTCTTATGTTTTAGAAATAACTGTCCATATTATTTTTCCTGCTCATAATATATCTTAGATTATAAAGTTCTTTTCTAGGCAAGCTTTTATTCTAATTATGTCAATATCTAATGCAATCATACACTTGAGGACAATCATAGACGATATACATAATTCATCGTGTAAGATTTTTTAGATTTGATATTTAACCTAAATGTCCATAAGATAATAAGGCCAACATACTTTAGCATATATTTGATGCTAATGACTATCTTTAGTGAAATAAATGTAACATACTTGTCATATCATAGATGCTTATATATATGGAATACATACACATTTATATATTAATAAAAATTTGTGTTACATTTGTTAACATTTAAAATTTCTAATCTTACCATTAATATTAAAATAACAACCCAATTTTTTTAATAGCTGACACTCAAAATTAGACTGTCAGGATATGGATTTCATTGAATAACTGTTACATAAATTCATCTTTTATATTTTGTCCTCATAGCAACTTATTGTTTTCCTTTGGAGAATATTTTACAAATACATTTATATATCTAGTTATACACTTACTGTGTAATAATTCTTTCTTTTGCTAGAATATATGATCTAAGAGAAAATGTTTATTTTGAAATATTTGGTTAGTCGTTTCCTGTTGTTTTCAACATATGAAGAATGTGCAAATTTTATTACATGTATACCTCTATCAATTTTATCAGCTAAATATTGTCTTAATATTACTCCTATTTTGTTTTGTCCTATGTACATATTTTTTTACAAATATGACTCTAATACCTAAGCCATGTGAATATCTTACAGTCAAGTCACCTACTAAGAAGTTAGCTAAATACTTCCATATAAGCAAAAATTTTAAAATACTTTATGCTGTCCTTTTGCTCTGACACAGAGGGAAACAGGGATATTGATGAGGGAGCACATGACTAATGTAGTAGGTATTTTTTTTTTTTTTGGTCTTATATGTAAGAAAGTATGAACAAAAATTACTGCCTTTAATCAAAATAAATCAGAGTTAACATGCCCCAAAACAGACCCTCCTACCTTATGTCACCACAAGTTAGCTTCTGTCACTGGTACTGAACAATCTTTACAGGGCAGCATTCATTAGAGCTGTCTACTCAGCATCCAAAGGGATAGAAGTATTATCAGCAATCCTCTGAACAGTACATATCTTTGTTTCTAATCCTAGGCTATTGGAATGTAAAACACTGTTTTGAGGTTGAATTCTAAGAGTCTAGCAAATCCATTGTTTTTAACAAGAATTAAAAACATTCCCCCACCTTCCCACATAGTATATATCTTGTCATCCAGATGTTTCCATGTCTTACACTTGCCATGAATTATGAACCCATAGACTTCCTCTTTGGCCTTTTCATATAATGCATCTAATTCACTAGTTATTCAATTTCCTTCTCTTTTTATGGCCTCAGTAACCTGTGGGGAAAGAAACAATTGCCAACCAATCCTAATGTGAAATATTGAAAGGTCAAAGCTGTAAAAAACTCCACTAAATTTCTCAGAGTATTTTAGGTGCTAAATTCTGTTACTGCAGAATATCCAAATGTTAAAAATAATAAAAGTAGCTAATTCTTATCCTAACAATTCAAATGACAAGTAATCAATGGGTGTTTTATTCTTCTAAATCTGCAAATTTTCATTAAGCTATAAAAATCCTTTAGGAACACTCTTTCTTACTCATATTTGTTCTCACTTCTATTATACTCTTATTAACTCATAATTGAACAGGGAATAATTTTTAAAATTCCTTTTTATCTACACTCTTCATCTAAGAAGACAATAATAAAATTTCTCAAAACTGTTTAACCTTGGCCAAATATCTCACTTTCTGTAAATTGCAGTAAATCTATCTGCAAAATTAACAATTTTAAGTAACTTATCTCTAATACCCTTTCCAACTCTAAAATCCTTAATATCTTTTACTTCTGAAGTAAGCCTGCAATGTCCCTGAAGTCAACTTGTGAGACAATGGATGAATATTTGTGTACCCTGTTTTTGTGATGTCTGTCTCTTTGCCCAAGTTATGTATTCCCTTCCAAGAACTCACAAGGCCTGGAGCCAACCCAGTTGTCTGGACAGCTGGACTGACCTCCACCATCATTTGGGGGTAATTTGTGCTCCATCACCCGTGCCTCAATGCCCTGGAACCATCCTATATTTCACACTTCTCTTTGACATCTGACTTCTTGGGCTTTTAAAAGTGTCATTTCTCCAATCCGTTAATCTAAAAAAATACATTAATGAATGTAGAGTAGACTACTTATATGCTGATGATGTTTATTCATCATAATTTTGACATCCTAAATAAAATAATTCCATCTTTATTTTTCAGCCAATTGGAATGGCTATACTGTCATTTATTCAATGTCTTGAAGGAAGTATGATGTAAGGAAAGATATTTGTTATATATGAGGGAATCTGGGACAATTCTGTAAATCTTAACACACAGTGTCCTATCACCATTCCTGATTCTTCCAAGGCAGTCTGGGTTTATGCTTTTTATAAAACAATTGGTACCTGAATTCTTTTTTATACCCTTTCCGTTACCGAAAGTAATCCTGTTTAAAAGACAAATCATCTGATTCTCTACCTATAACTTCATTTGTACACTAGCCTGCTTAAAATTCTGGGGAGCTATCACAAAGACTAAGATCACAAAATTAATCTCTCAGTAAAGTACACGTCAGAAGAGACTTCCATTGTTTTATTTGTCATCAAAATAGGTATAAAATGTTCATCATACTAATCAGCTTCCGTATAGTTCATATCAACACATACACGGTGTGGTGTCGCTTATCCTGATGAAAAAAACAAACTTCTAATTGTAAATAACTGCAATGCAGAAGGAAGCAAAACCTTAACAAGGAAATGGATGAAACAAAGAACAACAAACAAAACCATTTTACTCAGTGAGTGAGTGAAACAGAATCGTTGAGAGATTCTTTCTTATTTGTGTCTTGTATCCTGAAATGAAGGAGGAAGATACATGTACTTATTAACCCTGGATACTCAGTCTAGCAATTTACCTATTTCTTTAAATCAAATTGGTCACCTCTGTCATGCCTTGCACATGCTAACTTACCTTGGCTCCATGGCCCAAAAAGCCACTGATATTTTCTGTTACCACAAAATATGTTAGGAAAAAAAATGCAAATACATATGGCCTGCAAATATGCATATTGTATATATATATTCCAAGTGGTAAGTTTGGGGTAAGATAAATGAATTCAGAGAGAAACAAAAAAAAATCACCATTCTCTCTATATGTAACTTCTTTTTAAACAAAAATATTTGTCGTGTCGGATAAGTTATTATGTGGGTTTACTGAAGTTTATTTTCCTACATGCATTTCAACACACATTAATAGTTTCAATAGTAATAGAGGATGCATATTTTTTCAGATTGATCAATTTACTGACTGTTAATCCAATGACGAGCACTATTTCCTTCCTAGCAAAATTGTTTCCTGTGGATGTCTAGAGTCTCCTAATGGCTCATCTTCTCCAACAGATACATTTTCCCAATCAAGTAAACATCTCCGTGCAGATTCAGAGCTTTATCAAAGCACAATTTAAAAAACAATCCGGTGCTCTCATCATTTTAAGTAATCTTTGAGGCTTCTTTGCCAAGCATATATAACACAATGTTTTTAAAGTAAATATCGCTAAACCTATAGCATATATTTTTTCCCAGGAAATTGCCAGTTAACATGAATTTGATCTGTAGGATACTAGAAGGGAAAAACACAAAACAACAGCTTGCAAGCTACTGTACATCTATTTTATTTTTTTTAGATACTAATCAATGAAAAAAACTAAAATCATTGAAAAGTTAAACTCCTGGGAAAATAATAACAGACTCTTCTTTTATAAAATGCCTCAAATACAGTTCATAGTTTGAAATGTGAACAAGAGCTCAAGCACAAATCATATGCGAGTTATTCTCTAATAGAACTGCATGTACTTAGTATCACAAATAGCCCAGGGCATGAGGTGCTACAAACATTTTCATGATGACACATGTACCTCTTAACAGTTCCTCTGTTGACATTCAATTTAAGAATATGTGTCCCAGATTAAAAAGAGGCATTTGTAAAAGTGCTAGAAAGAGAAGGAAAGTAGGGATGACTAATGAGAGGAAAGTTCCAATTATATCCAATCTATGCTTCTTATTTCACCCGTTATTAAACCTCTATCTACTTTGTTTGCTGAGATCTGCCTGAATCTAAATGCCCTGATATTTTTCAATCCCAATATTCTGCTCCACTGATATCTCATTAGAATTTTCTTCTCCTTTCTCCTATTTTTCAAAATGAGACAGCTCAGGGTCCAGTTGTTCAATCCCTGGACACTGGAGTCTCTGATTTGGCGCAGTCCTCATGCAGAGGCAGAGTAAGCCAGCTGGCCCCAGCATCCTCAGTCCTAACCTTGCCATTTCATGCCTTTGAGTTAATGATACTCACTCCAGAAGTCCTTGATTAAATAGTAAACGTTGCCTCCTAGGCACAACATATTCTATCATTATTGACCACTCATTTGGTATGAAGTAATTTTTCAGACAATCCTAAGAGAATGAGCTTTATTTGATGGGTGATTTGAGAAGGGAAATCAGAGATATTTTAGAGTAAGAGATAGCTCAATGAAGCTAAAATCAGACTTTAACCTAAGAAGAGAACTCTAAAGATTGAATGAGAGTACTGGGTGCCTAGGAGGGAAAGATATATGTAAAAAGAAGCAGGAGGTAGCACTGATGACTTTCACTTACCTTGATACAGTCTCAGAGGCTATTAAATATCTTGACATTGTGTCCAGAAGATTATTTATAGCTGTAGTCATTTGAGAAAACACTTCCACCTTTTTTAACCTCAGAATAAAGAAAGTAGGCATTCGTGGTAAGAGAGAATGTTGCAGTTCCTGAGTGATTTCACATTCACTGTTTTGTAAAAAAAATCAAGCATCGTGTTTTCATTGAAGATTTCAAATGGCCTGTCTCAAGGGGTAGAGTCATACCTTCTGTGAATTATCATATTGAAACTAAGGGGTTGCTATTTTAGTTTCAAAGTAGATGGCAGCCTTTTAAGATGAATATCAGCTATGACGCTCATACACATTACAGGATGCCAAATTCCTCATCAATGTAACACCCGATGAAGGAAAAGGAAGAGGGCTGAGAAGCAGAGCAATGTCAATGTGTCAGTCACTGGATGAGAATCTTTACATAGGTCATCCTAAATATTGAAACTAAATGTTGGATTATGATGAAAATATTTACCATCACTTATTTTATGACATAATATATAGGAATAATAAGTAAAACACTGTTTTTCTAGGGACATTGTATATGAAGTAAATTCCAGTATAGATTAAAATATTTAAGAATATGATACATATAATAAAGGAGTATTACAAACCGCTGGGGAAGGTTAGAATGACCCTTTAGCAAGTAAAATGAATGTGTCACTAAATTTGAGGGGGTGTGAACTGTTTGTGCATTGATATAGGAATGCCCAATTGAAATAATACAAGTCACTGAATTAAATAAGTAAAAAGGACTTCTCAGAGCTCATAAATACAGTACAATACTGAGTTATAAGTTATTGAATTAGACGTAAAAGTGCACTAAAGAATTTTATTTTAGTTCTTAATCATTTAACAAAACTTTTTTATTGCAATCAACATACAGAGGCATAAAAGGACAGAAGGGCTACTTTGATTCAATTTCTTCCCATAAGGCCTCAAACAAAGGACTATACCAATAAAGGTGCTGTTAGATTTTTCATGTGGATAATATCACTGAAAGTCAGAATTTGGATCAATTGACAAATATTTGCATACAAGAGCTTCTCTGTGAATTAAAAAAAAATATATAACTTGAATATTATTACCTTTATAACAAACTTTTGACATAGCCTTTACATTTTCCTCTCTTGATAGTATTCTAGAAAAGGTTAGCAAAAAGGTTAGGATTAGAGTCAGGACCCATCACTACACACATTGAGGTGTAGCCATAAAGCTTATTTGTTTCAAAGGATTCGTTTAGGTGTTTGACTCTTGCCTCCCTCATAGTTTCTTTTGGCATTTCTCACAGAATAAGTGTTTTCTAAGCATCTATCTTCCAAAAATATAATCTGTGTTCTAACTGAGCAGAGTCAGTTATATCTGTAGATTTATCAATCTGTTGTGAGCATTTTTGATTTAACCATCTTCTTCTTTAGTGTTAATCTGTAACTGAATAAGTCTTCAATTATTAAACTGATGGTGTTGCTTAAGGTTTTACACTTATCTCTCTGCTTTCTTGGTCTTAAACCTAGTATTGCCAATTTGTGAGGCTATTTTTGCTTTAGCTATTAGCTATGAAATCTTTTAAATAATTTATTGAGTTTATTCTAATACTATTGTAACATTGCATAAAATAATTTTGGTTCTCATTTGGGCTTTCCTACATTTAATGCAATTTCAAGTCATTTTGTTTTCATATGTTCCGAATATTTTGCATTAAGTTGCTGAGCAGTTTGATCAACTGGAGCAGTTATATCATTTGGAAATTTCTCGTGCCTTTAAGATACTTAAACTGAGAAATACAAATCAAATTTTAGATGATCCTATGGTATTGCCTAGTTAGTGACTTAAATTATATGCTTTGGTACCGTACTTATTTTCTGAATCTGACAACTTTGCAGATCTAGTACAATAGTTTCATCATAATAGGAAATATATATCAATAAAATATATAATGCTTAAGGGGCTCGTGATAGTCTGTGTTATGAATCACAATGTGGCTAGACTATAGTCCCCGTTCTTCAATCAAACTCTGTCTAGATGTTGCTGTGATGCATTTTTTAGACGTGATTAACGTCTATCATCACTTGACTTTAAGTAAAGGAGATCATCCTAGATAATCTGGGTGGGTCTGATTCAAGCAGTTGAAAGACTTGAGGAGCAGAACTTCAGATTAGTGAAGAAATTCTGCCTGTAGACTGCAGCATCAGCTCCTACCGGAGAGTTTCCAATCTGTCCTTCCAGATAGCCTACCCCATGAATTTCAGACTTGCCTAGCCAGCCCAAAAATCATGTAAGCCAATTCCTCACAACGAGTCTCTCTCTATATATACATATATGTTCTCTCCTATCTCTCTCTCTCTCTCATATATGTGTGTTTTTATATATCTCTCATATATATATATATGAGAGAGAGAGAGAGAGATGTTCTGTTTCTGCTGGTTCTGTTTCTCTGGTGGAATCCTGACTACTGACACAGGTCTATAGGCTTTTATACCTCTATGATACGATATATATGATATGATATGATTTGATATATATTTCATATATACATATATACACACACTCATATATACATATATGTACATCTTTTTTGCATCTTTTGGAGTATTTGAAAAAAAATATATTGATAATTTGAAAACGTAAGTATATTGAAATATTTATGTTCATCTAATCCAACAGCTAAATTGAACAACATATATATATATATAGTCCACCAAAATATTTTGCTAACTGCATTGTTCATTGTTAAAATTGAAAAGTCTACCATTCTCATATTAAAGTGTGTTATGTTAAATTATTATTTAAATTTAGACATAGCATGGCTTTTTTTTAAGAAACAAAATGGTAATTTTTTATGAAATTACACCAGAAACTTCAGCAAATTTTTAGCATCCAAATTTAATAATCTATTAATAAATTTAAAATTTTCCAAATTGTATTTTATTTAGAAATATATTTTGTCAGTAATAATTATAGTAGAACAATAATTTATGTTTGAAAAATAGAACAAGTTAATCAAATGTAAATTAAGTCATTTCTATGCATAAAAATACATAGAAATTTATTATATGAATTAATTGCAACAAAGAATAATGAGACTATGTGGGAGGAGTTAACAATAAAGTGCGTGGGCATTACGTGATGTTGCCACTATATGGTGCTCTCTGGTGGCAAGGGTCACACTTGCAGTCTTCTGAACCAAAAGAAGCACAAGGGACATCATAATCAAAACCTTTGTTTCCATGTTGCTAAAATTCAGTAGGCTTACAGTGAAAGCCAAAAAAATACATTTCCAGTGTCATTTCAAAACTATGAATGCTATATAGTAGTAAATTCAAAAAATTTTTGTAATATTTTACTATAAAATTTTGTAGCCATCAATAACATTTGGATGAAATGCAGAAGCAGAAAGGGTTGAAGTACGGGATGTGTGACACATTTTGATTGAATAAGAATGCCATCTTCTCTCTTTCACCCTAGCACAATGAATTCTTCTTCCCAGCATTTCTCCATCTGAACAGCAGAGTTAATGCTTAGACAAGCACATGTACCTCTCAGGGATTCATGGAACAAAGAAAGAATATTTCCCAATAGAGTCGAGGTTAGTTCAAACGAGCAATCCACCATGAGATAAAATCTGAGAGTTATGCAGCAAAAAGCCTTCTATTCAGAACTTTCCCTTAGTGCCTCTGATCCGCTCTTGAGCTTGGAATGTCTATTTTGCAAGATCTTTTACTTTGAGGAGGGATAAAGGAACCCACCTCTAAAATGCAAAATCCCATTGGAGATTTTATTTTATTTATTCATGATTTATTCTCTCAAGTATTTCAAGGAGAGTTAATGTTGATTTACTAATGGACAAAAGTGAAATTTCTGGGATTAGAAAGTAAAAAACAGTCAAGACCTGACAATATGAAGAAAGAAAGGAGAAATTAGAAGAAATCTTTGCCTCCATGTTGCTAAAATTCAGGAAGCTTACAGAATTAGAAGAAAATAAAAATTAGAAGAAAATAGAAATACAGTAAAATAAGGCAAAAGATGACAATTTCTCTCTCTGTCTCATCTCTCTCCTTGTCTTTCTGTCTTTCTGTCTTTCTGTCCTTCTCTCCGTCCTTACCTTTCATAAAGGCTGAATGTGGCACACATCTTTAAACTTTTTCTCAGCTAAGTGACTCTGAACCATAACAATGGGCCACATGGTCCATTAAAAAAGACTTTGGGGAGGTATCTCAGAGGAAATTGGCAACGACGTATCATTCCCCTGATGCCTCTATTTTTGGATGCTCTGTGTAACTTTTCCCATTTTCTCCCACGCCAACTATCACTCACAGTCACTACTCTTCCTTCTGTCCTCATTTTTAGGAGTGGATTGGATTTTCCTCCTGTGCACAGGGTGATCACTAAAGAAGTGGATGTTTGGGAGGGAGGTGCATTTAAAAGGGAGTCTTCAATTCTGTATAATAATAATAATTACCGACACTCACATTGCATTTAATTTTTGCATAACCCTTTTTAAAGAATGTTCCGTGCATTGACTCATTTACTTCTCTTCACCAGAATTGTACACATGGGTAATAATTTTATTCACATTTTATAGGTAAAAGGCCAGGGAACAAAGTTTCACAGCAACATGCCCATGATCATACAGCCAGAAGGTGAAAGTGCTATTTGAACTAAAATGGTCTATGATATAAACCATCGTACTGTCCTGCCTCTGTGAAATCCATACAATTGAGAAAAACAAAGAAACTGGCTATAGTCACCTGTGAGTGCGGCTGCTGATGCATATTCTGTGACACCAACTGAAGAGCAGCCTCTGATTTTCTTTCTTTGCTGCATTGTTGAGGCACAAAGTTGGTTCTATGATGACTACTGTGGTAACAAATACACAAAAAAAAGAATCAGACAGTCCCGGAGAACACTGATAGTGTGCTGAGCTCGCAGCTGCAGCTTATGTTGACTGACAAGCAGGTGTGTGACGCATGTTGTAACTGCTGGTTCTTTTGTTTAAATTATCACACCTCCTTCTATTTAAGGCAGTTATAAATCCTACTTTTGTGTTTGCTATTCACATAAAATAAAGAAGTCAACAAGCCCTACCCTGAATGGGAAGGAATAGGTCATATATTAGGTCATCAGAATTAGAACTATTGGCAGGTAGGAAGGAGTAGGAACAGGAGGCTCTTGTAGAGGACAAATATCCCACAATGGGTCCCAAATAGTCTCAATGATCTACCTCGTCATGGAACATTGGCAAGGTTTCTATGAAGGACTGTACATCTTGGGGTGTGAATAAATTGATGAGTTGTTGGCCCTGATAAGATCCATAGGGAAGAGAGGGGAAACAGAGTTTACTAAGTAAATACTGAGTAGTCAGAAGAAGGAAAAATTTTAGGCTTCGATAGGCTCTGATATATGAAAAATCACTGAGCAAGAGGTAACTGAAAGCCATAGCACAAGTTGGAAACTGGGAAACTGAGGAACGTCTAAGTCTGGGGCATGAGCTTTATTTAGTCATTCTCTATTGGAGGAGTATGACATCAGAGAAATTCTACCTCATTCACAATTTAGGCTACGTGAATCCTAGTTCATGAAACTATAAATAGGTATAAATCCATCCTACCCATAAAGAGATAAATATGAATGACAGTTGAAGATCAAAGAGATTTTCATAATACTTGCAAGTACACAATTCAGCACAATCTTTGTATTCTTGTATCTAACGAAAACTTCAAATTCCCACTGGCTGATATATCTGGTAAAAACACAACCAACCAACCAACAAAAATGGGGCATGTCTAATAAATTTTTGAAACTGTAAAGAGTAAAATTCAATTCACATATATTTGTACATATAATCATGCGAAAATCAAATTTTTCAAAAGAATTGATTAGATTTATTAAATTATACTCTTACAGTCTAGAAAAAAATTTACATTCTGTAGTGGACACGTCTAGTTCTCTGTCACACATCCTTTTTGCCCTCATTTAACTCCTGTTATTACTCATTGCTGTGGCAATGAGCTGCCTTAGGCTAACCTGGTACCACTTCACCTGGGCTGAACTATGCTTCTCTTGCTTTCTCCCCCAAGGCTTCTCTTGCAATATAGGACTCCTACAGGAATTAGCTCAGTCATTTTGATTAGGGCACAGACCCGAAATTCCAAAGGTTAACAAAACCTGGGACAATCCTTCATCAATGAGAAGAAAGTCCATGTATATATTGTCACCCTTCCTTTTTTCAAGGTCACAAGTCTGTGGTGATTCTACAAGGTTCCCCAAGGGTAGCCAACAGAATTTAGGGGCAGTTGCCCACAAAAGTCAGTAATCCAGCAGCATGAATTTAGATTGACTTTTCAACCTCTCCTATTTCACGTTTCCAACTCTTTCACTATTGTTCCTTAGGATCACTTCCTAAAATAAACTACCCGTGTGCAAGCCTTTGCCTCAGGTGCTGCTTCTGGTGAAAAGTTAGACTAAGAAACAGTCTCTTATTCAGAATGTTCCCCCCTAAATTTTGTAGGAATGACACTATTTTTTAATGAGAGAATAAGAGAGTTTCATTCATATTTACTAAATATTACTATTTAGTACTAATAAAAGCTTCATGTAAAAAATAATGTTGAACTCTCCCTGATTACCAAGAGGTTGAAAACATCCTTTATGATGTGCAAGGAAATTTCTCCTTGTTCATTTAGTCCTATTGAGTATCTTCCTAGTTTTGTTGTCAAAATAAATATGACAATTATAAGTAGATAGTAATTATTTTCTTCCCACCTTAAATGACAACATTTGTCTTTGAAATGATAGCGTAGTCATGCACCACTTAATGACAGAGATGCATTCTCAGAAACGCGTCTCTAGGCGATTGCATTGTTGTGCGAACATCACAGAGTGTACCTACACAAACCTAGATGGTACAGCCTACTGCACACGTAGGCTCTGTGGTATAGTCTATTGCTCCTGGGTTACAAACCTGTACAGCATGTTACTGTACTGAATGCTGTAGGCAATTGTAACACAGTGCTAAATATTTGCATATCTAAACACAGAAAAGGTACAGTAAAAATCCAGTATAAAAGATAAAAAAACGGCACACCTGTATAGGTCACTTACCGTGAATGGAGCTTGCAGGGCTGGAAGTTGCTCTGGGTGAGTCAGTGAGTGAGTGGGGGCTGAATGTGAAGACATTCACATTGCCGTACACCTCTATAGACTGTATAAACACTGTATACTTAGGCTGTACAGAATTTATAAAAAATATTTTCCCTTTGTCAATAATAAATTAACTTTAGCTTACTGTAACTTCTATACTTTATAAACTTTTTAAATTTTTTACCTTTTTAACTCTTTTGTAATAACAGAGTAAAACACAAACACGTACAGCTGTACAAAATATTTTCTTTCTTTTTTTTTTTTATTTTTTTATTTTTTGTTTATTGCAGTAACATTGGTTTATAACATTGTAAAAATTTCAGGTGTACATCATTGTACTTCTATTTCTGCATGGACTACATCATGTTCACCACCAAAATACTAATTACAACCCATCACCACACACATGTACCCAATTATCCCTTTCACCCTCCTCCCTCCCCCCTTCCCCTCTGGTAACCACCAATCCAATCTCTGTCCCTATGTGTTTGTTTATTGTTGTTATTATCTACTACTTAATGAAGGAAATCATATGGTATTTGACCTTCTCCCTCTGACTTATTTCACTTTGCATTATACCCTCAATGTCCATCCATGTTGTCACAAATGGCTGGATTTCATCGTTTCTTATGGCTGAGTAGTATTCCATTGTGTATATATACCACAGCTTCTTTATCCATTCGTCCCTTGATGGGCACTTAGGTTGCTTCCAAGTCTTGGCTATCGTGAATAAGGCTGCAATGAACACAGGGGTGCATGTACCTTTGCAAATTGGTGTTTTCAAGTTCTTTGGATAAATACCCAACAGTGGAATAGCTGGATCATATGGTAGTTCTATCGTTGATTTTTTGAGGAATCTCCATACTGTTTTCCATAGTGGCTGCACCAGTTTGCACTCCCACCAGCAGTGTATGAGAGTTCCCTTCTCTCCACATCCTCTCCAACACTTTATATCCTTATTCTGTAATCTTTTTTCTATTTTTAAAATTTTTAATTTGTTTTTACTTTTTAAACTTTTCTGTTAAAAACTAAGATACAAAACACACATTACCCTGGGCCTATGCAGGGTCGGGATCACCAATATCACTGTCTTCCACCTGCACATCTTTTCCCACTGGAAAGTCTTCAGGGGCAATAACACACCAGCATCACCAGAAACAACTGAGTAACACATTGCACTACGACATTATAAAAGCTATGATGTCACTAGGTGATAGGAATTTTTCAGCTACATTATAATCTTATGGGACCACCATCCTATGTGTGGTCCGTCATTGACAGAACCATTGTTATGTGGTGCCTGATTATAGTAACAGCTATGAATGGGATTGGTGCCCTTATAAAAGGGACCCCAGAGAGCTCTCTCACCCTCTTCCTGCCACGTGAGGATACAACCAAAGATGGCAGTCTGCACCCCAGAAGAGGGACCTCACCAGAACCTACCCATGCTGGCACCCTGATCTAGGACTTCCAGCTTCCAGAAATGTGAGGAATAAATTTCTGTTATTTGTAAACCACCAAGTCTATTGTACTTTGTTACAGCAGCCCAACCTGACTAGAACATGTAGGAAATTATTTATATTACTGAATCTGTTTTTTTAATCTAGTTTTCTTTCAAACTCTAGGAGAATGATCACATCAGAAAACATATTGAATATTCTGAATAGTTAAA
This sequence comes from Ceratotherium simum simum, assembly GCF_057802395.1. Classification (NCBI taxonomy): domain Eukaryota; kingdom Metazoa; phylum Chordata; class Mammalia; order Perissodactyla; family Rhinocerotidae; genus Ceratotherium; species Ceratotherium simum. Next base: position 70,710,709 of record NC_141908.1, on the reverse strand, counting down.
GATAGGCTTTAAAAGTGGAAAATCGAGTAATATTTCAGATAAGTGATTTAAAGCCACATATTTTCCTTACATCATCTAACATTCTTGTATATCTTATTAATTTATTCAACTATTTCATAAATATTTATTGAGTTCATACTTTGCGCAAACCACTATTACAGATATTGTAAAATATCTATTGTCTTACCTAGTTATTTTCCCCAGAAATGCACATCACTTTTTGCATGTGTGCACAAAGTTAAACACTATTTTTTCTCACCATATCATTATGCTTGATATTAACGGTCAAGACATTCAGTGCTCATCTAATTGTGTCTAAAGCGCTTACTAATATATATTTTTTATATTTAAAATTATCTAGAGTGACAAATGCTTTGGGATACTTGGATTCATCTCTGACATGGAGGAACAACTTTACTTCCCACTGGGACCTTAATTAAAATTGTTGGACAAAATTAGATGTCTCATGGAAAAATATGTCATATCATGAAGAATCTTTTAATATGTGCCATATTTAACCATGCTTAATAAGCAAACTCTGAACACAATGAATAAATCTTTATAAATTAAAATACATGTCAAAAATTTGACCTAACATTTCTGGAGTTTAACCATATATGTTAATCATAAAAATAGCATAAAATAGATATTATTACACTTCACTGTAAAAATTAATATTGATAATATTAAGTTATTTAATAATATCATCGTATTATAAAATAACTGATATGGTCAACATTTTATTTCTTCTGTCTTTGGTTTAGTAAACATCTTTTTGTGCCTGCTATAATAAAATAAATACAACATAATTTATTATCTCTCAATTCTCTCCTAAAAAATATTTCGTCAGAAACTGTTGGAAATGAAACTTATATCACAAATGTTTTAGAAGTCAGTCTAATTGCTTGGGAATTTTTTTAAGTTAGAGAAGGGTGATTAGTGGTTTTAAACAGTGGAGTAATTGAGACTTTGTGCAATATCCACTATCAAATCAATTACAAATTTGGTCTACGGCTATTGAATGCTCAATCTAAGACATCAAATTATGCATTACACTCTTATTAAGTCCCCAAAAGGGAAGCATCTTTAAAAAAATAACATTATAGAGGAATTTTTAATCACTTACTTTGTTCCATATGAGTATAATTTAAATTTTCTAGATAGAAATCAGCCTTTAAAATGACTGCCACAAGAAAAGGGAACCCTCATACACTGCTGGTGGGAATGCAAACTGGTGCAGCCACTATGGGAAAGAGTACGGAGATTTCTTAAAAAATTAAAAATAGAAATGTCATACGATTCAGCTATCTCACTACTGGGTTTTTGTCCAAAGAACATGAAATCAACAATACAAAGAGATTTATGCACCCCTATGTTCATTGCAGCATTATTCACAATAGCCAAGACATGGAAGCAACTCAAGTGCCCATCAATGGATGGATAGATAAAGAAGATGTGGTATATATGTAGAATGAAATACTACTTAGCCATAAAAAAGACAAAACTGTCCCATTTGCAACAACGTGGATGGACCTTGAGGGTATTATGTTAAGCAAAATAAGCCAGAGAGAGAAAGACAAACACCATATGATTTCACTCGTATGTGGAAGATAAACAACCACATGGATAAAGAGAACAGATTAGTGGTTACCAGAGAGGTAGGGAGTGAGGGGCTGGGTGAAAGGGACAAAGGGGCACACATGGTGATGGATAAAAACTAGACTTTTGATGGTGAGCATGATGCAGTATACACAGAAACTGACATACAATAATGTATACCTGAAATTACACAGTGTTATAAACCAATATGACCTCAATAAAATAATTTTAAAAAAACAATTAAAAAAACTCCAAAACCTAAGAAAAAAATGGCTGCCACAATTTAGCCCTACTTTTAACATCTCTTAAAGAAAGATGCAATCAATAAAACTTGGAAATGACTTCAGCTAGACCCACATGCTGTGAAAAGTTTTATGTGTAGATTGATTTGGGTAATATGGACATTTTAACAATATTAACTCTTCCAACCCATGAATACAGAATATCTTTCCATTTACTTGCGTCTTCAGTTTCCTTCATCAATGTTTTATGGTTTTCAGTGTGTACCTCTTTCACCTCCTTGTTTAAATTTATTCCTCAGTACTTTACTCTTTTTAATGCTGTTGTAAACGGGATTGGTTACTTAATTTCTCTCTGATAGTTAATCATTACTGTATAGAAATGCAACTGATTTTTGTGTATTGATTTTGTATTCTGCAGCTTCACAGAATTTATTTATTAGCTGTAACAGTGTTTTTGGTGGAGTCTTTAGGGTTTGCTACATATAATATTATGTTATCTACAAACAAAGACAATTTTACTGCTTCCTTTCCATTTGCATGGATTTTTATTTCTTTTTCTTGCCTAAGTGCTCTGGCTAGGACCCAGAAATCTGTTGAATAAAAGTGTCAAAAGTGAGCATCCTTGTCTTGTTCCTGATCTTAAAGGAAAAGCTTTCAGTTTTTATCACTGAGTATGATTTTAGCTGCGAGTGTGCATATAGGGCCTTTATTAGGATGAGGTACATGTCTTCTATACCAATTTGTTGAGGTTTTATCATGAAAGGATGTCAAATTTTGTCTAATGCTTTTTCTGCATTTATTGAGATGATCATGTGATTTTTATCCTTCATTTTGTTAATGTGGTATATCAGCTAATTGATTTGCAGATGTTGAACCATCCTTGCGTAATTGGAATAAATCCCATTTTATCACGGTGTATGACCCTTTCAATGTCCTGTTAAATTCAGTTTGCTAGTATTTTGTTGAGGATTTTTGCATTTATGTTCATCATGGATATTGGCCTGTAATTTTCTTTTCTTCTAGTGTCCTTGTCTGGCCTTGGTGTTAGGGTAAAGCTGGTCTCATAAAATAAGTTTGGAAGTTTCCCTTCTCTTCAACTATTTGAAAGATTTTGAGAAGGATATGTATTGATTCTTCTTCAAACGTTTGGAAGAATTCACCAGTGAAGCCATCCGTCCTGGACTTTTCTTTATTAGGAGGTTTTTGATTACGGATTCAATTTCCTTACTTATAATTTGTCTGTTCAGGTTTTTTATTTCTTCATGTAGTCTTGGTAGAGTGTACATTTCTAAGGACTTATCCATTTCTTTTAGGTTATATAGTTTGTTGGCATGTAATTGTTCACAGTAGTTTCTTATAATCCTTAGCATTTTGGTGTTATCAGTTGTAACATCACTTCTTTCATTTAGTATAACTTCTTCAGGTGGTATTTATCTTCTCCTGTGTTATGTAAAATTTGTAAGTACAAAGAAATCTAGAAACAAATCTTTGTATATTTTGCTAGTTACTGATGAATGATTTTAAACATATATATACTCATTGTGGTCTTGCTAATTTAAGATAAATAATTTCAACCACATATGCATGCATTGACTTATTCAAATATATCTTCATTATTAGTTTGAAATCACAAATTTTGTAGGATAATATTAGATTTTTTTGGTAGTAGAAGGTCAATGAATGTAACGGTAATGATTCATTATCTGTCTTTTACAAAACATGGCAAACGAGTCTTTGTTGTGGGCACTGAATATAAAATGGCAGATGCAGCAAAAGAAAGTTATTATACAGAAATATAAATGATCTTTGTATTTAAATCCATTCTACTGGAGACTGGGAAAATCACTTGTACTCTAAACCACAGTTCTATCATTACACAACATCTACTGAATTAGGTTTCGAAAATTAAATGAAGCAACATTGATACAGTGTGGCAAAAAGAAAAATGGCCCCACAAAGATGTCCATAAGCTAATCCCAAAAACCTGTGAATATGTTACCTTACATGGCAAAGGTAATTCGCGTGTCTGATTAAGTGAAGGAAGATTATCCTGGATTATGCAAGTGGGCCAAATATAATTAGAAAGATCCTTCTAAGAGGGGGTAGGAATGTCAGAGTCAAATGAGATGTGACAAAGGAAACAAAGGCCTGAGTAATGTGTCATAAGCCAAACAATGTAGGCAGTGCCTAGAAGCTGGAAAAGGCAAGGAACAGATTCTCCTCGAGAGCCTCTGAAGGGCACAGAGCTCTTCTACCACTCGGACTTCAGCCCCATAGGACCTATTTTGGACTTCTGACCTCTGGAGCTGTAAGATAATAAACTTGTGTTGTTTTAAGACACTAAGTTTGTGGTCATTTGCTACAACGATGATAGAAAACTAATGCAGCATCTGGCTTATGGGAATCATTACATAAATATTAATAATTCAACTAGAATAGTTTATTGATCAGTATATTTTCTTTTTCTTTTGGTCTCAGTAGCAATGAGTTAACAGGAGACAGTGGAAAGAGCAAAGGCCTGAGAGTAAGAGATGCATTTAAATCTAGGAATCTTTATTATCTGCAAAGAAATGGGTAAATTATTCTACCTATAAAATCCTATTTTCTCATTTTCAGAAAGAGCGTTACTAATATCTCCCTTCCAAGTGTTGTATTACTGAACATAATAATGTATAAAAAGCATTTGCTCAACGAGCCTGGCCAAACAATAGTAGTTGTATATTTTCAATTTAGTTTAAATTTAACAGTAACTGATAGTTTCTGAGTTTCTTTGAATATGGATACACTGAGTTCCCATACTCCTTCATAATCCCAGTGCCTATTTCAATGATTGTTTCATAGTAAGTACTCCATATGAGTGTATTGAATGAAATAAGTTAAAATTTTCTTCTGCCGTTTTATAACACATGCTTATTTTGAAGTGAGTAGTTTTTAGATTTTGGAGTAATCTTTCTATTAATTTAAATAAATTGCTGTGAAAATCAATAGAGCTGAGTTGCATAGGATTTTAAGCCAGAGTACCTGGATTTGAATCCTGACTTCACCACTTATTGATTATCTGTGTAAATTGGGGGAAAGTACCTCTTCTTGCCTGTTTCTTGCTCTTTAAAACAAGGATAAAAAATTGTTTGTACCTCAATTTTTTTTTATTGAATGAGCTAATTCATGTAGAGTGCATAGACTAATATATATTAGATTTTAAATGAGCCTCTGTTATTTATGTACACGGAACACATTTATTTTTGATTCTCTCACACCCTGGGGGTTTACAAAGAGGGTATAAATGTGCCAATAAGAAATATGAGTATTCCCCAACTCCCAAGTAGGCCTCAGAGAAACTGGAGAGGGAAAATCCAATGCATCTCCAAACATCCCTTTCTCTTGCTGCAACCAGTACAATCCCTGTACTGTCCTTCAGGTGTTTTCAGTCTTCCCTGCACATTAGAATTACTTTAGGAGATTATAAAAAACACAATGCCCAGGTCATACCCCAAGTCAATGAACCCCATGATCTCTGAAGGTGGGAGATACTTTCTCAGGTGGGGGAGAGGGACTGTAAGAGTGGCAGTAGGCGTGGTGACAGACCTATCCATCCCTCTTAAAAGTCGAAAAGTCTCTCCATCCCCTTAAGGAATGTCAAAAACCCTTCTCTTCGAAATATTATAAAATGTTTATTTTGATATTATAAGGATCTTTTTTTTTTTAGCCTTTTGTCTTTGACACTTTGATAGTAGGAAGTTTGCTATAAGGACCTTTAAAAAGATTTTGATGAAAAACTGCCGCATCTGAATGTGTTCCCATCATTAGACATTCTCTTCATCCCCCGTGACATACGTGTGCTAAAACTCTCTTTTTATATAGAAATTACCAAGAAATTCTTTATCTTTATTTAGATCTGGATCTAGATCACCGTTTAGATCAATGTCTAGGTCTAGATCTATATAAACAGAGAGTGAATTTCTTAATCATTTCCATCAGTTGTTTCTTCAATCCCTGAATACAGGCACTTTTTTAATATTCTGTCATAGACATTCAATTTTAATATTAAACTCACTTTTTTCTTTTATAGTCACTCAAATCCCTCCTTGAAGTCAGCCCATCCTAAACTCAGGGTGCTCTTTACTACAGTAGTTACAAGTAAAGTTTTGGGATAATATCTGTCAGTTGTTCAGTAATTGGATGAAGTAGCTATTGAAAAGTTTCAACAAGGCCAGAGTGATTTCAGCTACGCTCAAATCACAACTCTGCTCTAAGTTATCCTAATTCTTCTTTTACAATTTCTTCAAAACTACCATTTCGTCAGTATCACTGAGCATGATTGGTGAAAAATCTGATGATGTGAGTTATAGAAGAGGAGTGTTTTTAAATTCTCTACTACAGCTTTTTATCTCTTTGCTTTTCCTGAAGATTTTCTAACTTAGAACCATGTTATTTAACCCTTCTCTGCCCTATTAGCTGTCTTTCACCCATTGATCCAGAGTACTGGTTTCAGATGTCTGCCATGATAGATGACATTGTTCTTATCTTTCCATATTTTTTGCTTTTTTTTGGTGAGGAAGATTGGCCCTGAGCAAACATCTGTTGCCAATCCTCCTCTTTTTGCTGAGGAAGATTGGCCCTGTGCTAATTTCTGTGCCCATCTTTCTCTACTTTATATGGGACACCACCGCAGCATGGCTTGATAACCAGTGCATAGGTCCATGCCTGGGCTCTGAATCTGAGAATCCCAGGCCAGCGAAACATAGCCCGTGAACTTAACCACTATGCCACTGGGTTGGCCCCTTATCTTTCCATTTGTGTCACTTTAAAATATAAGTTGAGAAAAAGAGAATGTGTGGAGGAGAGAGAGAAAAATATATGAAAAACAAGAAATAGGGATTTGTGAATTAGTGAGCTTATCTGACTTATCCTGCAAGTGCTACATTATCCGTATTTACAGTTATGAGTTGATATGCATTTTAAAATTACATTTTGGACTAATTTGTGGAAGCAAATGTCACTGGCTCAATCTCCCAATAGTGTTGGGTTCTAAAAAGTTTGAGTGTCTTAAGCGCTTTTAATTCTCTGTAACAAGAAATTTTTCTTCATAAGTTCTATTTTCCTTCAGCTCTTTTGCAAAGCAGAAAAAGAGGGACAACCAAAATGAATGAGAAAAGAATTAGCTATGAAGGATCATCAAAGGAAAGGAAATGCCTAGGTTTAAAAGAGAATGAGCAGGGATAGGATTCCTACTCTGAATTTGGGCTTGCTTTGTTAGCCAAATCCTCCTAACTGTAACCTCTGTTCTTTCTCTATCTATTAAAAGATTTTTCCCCAACTTTCTTTATCTGGCTGGCGTTCCCAAAAGTATATCAATGCTAGGGACTATTGTAACCATGCTCTCAGAGTCTATCATCGTCCCTCCTCCCCCCATTATGAAAACTAGTTAGCGTGTATACTCAAATGTTACTTCTGCTCCTTCCAAGACAATGATAATTTTATTAATTAATCAATGTTCTTAGCAGAGGCCATTATTTGCATTCCAATCAAGCAAAAAGTGTGAATTTGGTACTAATATTTACTAGGTAATGACTTTCATTTGTTCCCTAACTTGGAGTTCTGTTCTAATGATGGGTATAATAGTGAGAAATGGGCAAGAAAAGTAAGATGGTAGTCCGGTGAAGGAAGCTGTGTTCGGTCATTGAAGGTTTGTGAAATCCTTAAATCATGTCAACGAGTGCCTGCTTTACTTAACTGTTGAAACTAATTGATGATATTATTTTGTCTCACTAATGCTTATCAAAGCTTAATTTCCCATTAGTTTTCTTTTTCTTTTTAATGCCTATCTAAGGGACGAATGGAGAACAGATTTGTTCCCTTATATATAGGCAAGAGCATCTATGAAATGTATATGAGCAATTATGCTAAATATGGCATAAATCTAGAGTGGAGCAAGTCAATATAAGGGACCTAAGATGAATATGTTGACTTCCTTGCTCCAAATTGCAGTGTAAAACTTCTCCAAGCCATTCTCTAAACTGGCTGCTCTCTACTACAGGCTTTATTCATGCAAATCCAACTGTTCTCTTCTCTTGCAATTATTCAACATAATTAGCAATATTTAAAAATTACTCAAGTGTTGCACATTTCCTGTGCAGGTCTTGGCTTTTTGCCAAGTGAAAATTGCAAGGTATTGTGCTCCTTAACTCTTCAGAAAAGATGCCTTTCAAAGACAATGAGGTGTCAATTATCCTTAATTGCTCTTTAGTTTTCCATCTCTCTTAAGCATCTATCATTTTTGATAGGTCATATTTCTGAATGGACTCTGACTAAAATAAATTCGTATACATGTTTTCTTTCCTGTCTAATGATAGGTAATACATAAGAAATCAATTTACAACAACAGAATAAGTGTGGGATTCTATTCTTTCGTGTGTGTGCATGTGGTCTCTTTGCTCTAATAACACATTTTCTTCTTTGTTCTCTAACCCATATATTCTTGCTTGAAAATAACGGAAAATTGTTGGAAGTCTAACTACTATTAGACACGTAGTCCTCAAAGTTTAGAGGTATTCCTACTAGGGCTACTTAACAAAAAAACATTAAGTTATTCTATATGAGATCGTGGGAAGATGTGTTACAAAGTACAAAATTTTTCATCTGAATCATGAAAGAAATTTTGTGCAAAGAGAATATCATAAGCTGTGCCTCTTTTAAAAATCTGACCTGGGTGACATCTTTTATAATTTTTAGCAAAAAAAAAAAGCATACATCAAAAAATCAATGAAAAACAATGAAGACATATTATTTCTTATATTCATTATATTGAGATTTGATTACTTTCAACATCAGTGAAATATTACCTTAAATAAATATCCAAATAAATAACAAAAAAACTATCCAAGAAAAATTGTATCAGACAAGTTAGACAGGCAAGGAAGACTTTATTCAAGTCTACTGCAATAGGGGAGAGAGGTTGAACTCAACTCTACCGAAACAAAAGGTGGGGGAAATTTTATACACTGGGGTGACCTAGTGGAAAGTTATTGGAGGACCTTAGGGAAGAGGATAGTCAATATAATTAGGTCATCTGTGTTTGCTAATTGCTGCTTGTTAAAGTTAGACTTCTAGACTCCAATAGAGACTGTAGGATAGGACACTATCTTTCTTGGTGTTTATATTTCAAGGAGATGGCTCCTAGGTCCTTGAGAAAGACATTTCTGGGTGGAAAAATGGGCAAAAAGCTGGTAGAAGATTTATATCTCAAAGGGGTGGATAAAGAATTTACAATTGAACTTTTTCTAAAGTAAGTGCTCTAAGAAAGGGATGTCAGGGGCCTACCCTCAGGAAGAAAACTGTCTAAAATTTAATCAGGCTGAGGGGAATGTTAAGGTCATCTTGGTCAAAAAAATTTGTTTTCTCTTTTCTGGAACATCTCTGTTGTAAAGTGTGGCACATCTATACAATAATTGGTCTAAGAATTAGAAAGTTCCAACTTTCAAAAATATTTTCTAGAGTATACTCATGGAAGGTAGGATTTACATCTTTTTATGTCATAACCTATTGGTAGTATTTATTATGCTAAGGATTCAAATATTTTATAAAAATAGTCAGAAATATTTCACTCAATGTCCAGTACAGTGTGTCTGTCCAGGTAAATGTTTTTCACCCTATGCAGAGTAATTCCTTTGTAGTGTAAGATGACCTGAAACTGATCATGGTGATAAGGAATACTATTGCCTTTGTATTTCACAACTGTTAGAAGAATGAAAATAGCAACATTCAAACAATCTAATAGTAGTTTTTGAAGGCATTTGCAGTTTCAAAGATTTCTGGCAGATGTGTTGGTTCATTAAATTTCAATGAGATGTTTAGTAGGCATATGAAAGTGATTCAATTTAAAAGCTCTTGAGCAAAATATGTTCCTTCATTGGGATAATGATCTACATCCATGTGGAGATTAGGACATCCTTCCAAACAAAAATCAATTTTAGATGACTTCAACTTAAGGTATTTCAGTAGTAAAACAAAAATACTGAGTCTCTGTGAGTGTGAATGTCCTTGTTTCTAAATGCATTCACTTAAATAGATTCATTATTTCTCTACTCTCACATTAGTACTCCCTTGGAAATCTATATTTCTGCTGAAATGGGTCTAAGGCATTTTTTATATTATATTATGTCACTGACATAATAAAAACACTTAAAGTAATGGCTAATATCTCTTGCACATCCTATGTTCAAGATACTAAATATTAACTCATTTATTCTCTTACCAAGCCTATGAGTTAGGTTCCATTAACAGACTCACTTTATATGTTAGTTAATCAACTTGCCCAAGATCACAAAGTAAGTGGTAACCAGGATTTAGACATAGGATGTCTAGATCCAGAATTCACATGTTTATCATTAAGCTATATAGTCTATGTATTTATCAAGTTCAGAATTATTCAAGGTTAAAGTCTCTTTCATAATGAAGAGGATAGAGTAATAATGTTTGATAAAATCGTATCTAACTTGTGTTGGTCTTTCTGTTTTAAATGAATAGTTAAAATATTTCCTGAAAGTTAGAAAGGGAAGAGTTTGATACTTCATATGAGTTTTTTTTTTCTGTTTTTTTTTTTTCTGAATTGTATTCATTGTAACAATATTAATGGTAACATTAAAAGCAATTTTAAAAAATCTTTCCTAATAACGGTGTCTTCACATAGATTCTTTCAAAAATCAATAAAACACAAAAGTTTTACATTAATACTGCACGTAAAATTTTGAATCCTCTTCCTTTGTGCTTAACATTTTACCAAAATATTTTACAATTTAATTTTCTTCATAATTACTTTTCTCACACTCTATATATATATTCATAGGATCAATTTATCATATTATTATAAACCATCATTCATTTAGCCTATTTAGGGTATTTCATTTCTCTACCCCCACGTGAAATCCTTTTAGGCTTTAATAGCTATCAAATACTACAAAAAATGGCCGTGTATTTTGATCTAGTAAGTTGCACTTTTTTTTTGATGAGAAGCAATAAGATATTATCTTTACATTTTGTAGTTTATTAATTTCACACAATCAAACTTGTTTTCTTGTTGTATAATCCTTATCTTTAATCTTGACTCTGCTATTCCAGCCTTCTTTGCCATCAGCATGTTACTTTCTTCACAATTATATTATGACTGGGATTTTCTTCTAGATCAGCTATCAATAGCAGGAAGAAAGTGCATGTGAGGTGATATATTTTGTTACAGAAACCTGAGGCTGTGTTTATGTTATTTCTTATTTTAATTTATGTGCGAATGTGTATTCCTTTCAGTGGGAATAAACTGGAATAAACGAATCTTTTAAAGTACATTTTAGAAACTATTTAGGACGTAGAAAAATGTTACACTGGTAAAACCACAGCTTTGTGACTCATTCTTTGCTCTATAGGGTACAATATCATATCTACCATAGGTAAATTCATTAGAGAGCATAATGATATTGATTTATTCGCAACAATGCATTATCTACCATTTATTGAGAGTTCAGTATACATTTTGCTAGATATATAAATCATTTTACATGCATTTACTTCATTAATCGCTAAAACCATTCAGTGAGGTAGATCTGTTTTCTCCATTTTTCAGATGACCAAACTAAAGCTTAGAGATGATAAATGCTTTTCCTAAGGTTATACAGCAAATAAGGCTCAAACTAGGATTCCAAACCAGACTTCCCTGACTCCAAAGTCCATTTGTTTAAATAGAATTCTGAATCCCTTTATTATGTATTCTAGTTCTGTTTGATCTGTAGAGGAATTATGAATTAAGTCATCTTCAATCCAATTACTTTTGCTCAAATTCAATCAGTTAAATACGGAAAACTTTTTTGTGTGTGTGTGAAGAAGACCAGCCCTGAGCTAACATCCATGCCCATCTTCCTCCACCTTATATGGGACACCGCCACAGCATGGCTTGACAAGAGGTGCGTCGGTGCACGCCCAGGATCCAAACCTGCGAACCCTGGGCAGCGGAAGCAGAGCTCGAGCACTTAACGACTATTTCACTGAGCTGGCCCCCTAAACCCTTTATTTTTATATGTCTAAATCGATTGATCTAGTTGTGTCTTCTCTCCCCCACCCTGTGTTAACATTTATATTAACTACATTAAATTCAAAAGTTAATGGCTTCTCAGTTCAACTCTGTAACAATTATGCTATGGTTGTTAGCCTCATTTTTTTTCATAAATCTAACATTTCAATAAAAATGAGTTTAATTATATTCAATTATAGTATCAACAGCTAATAATAAGCAAAATAATAATTAAAATGCTTTCATACCCATAAAAATATTTTACACAGAAAAATAATATATCCTACCCAGGACCCAGTTCTGGATAATCTTTTAATATGTATGTTATTTATGAGGCGATTAAGCAATTTATAAAACACGTAAATCAAATAATTTACTGCATTTGGACAATGTTGTGAGTACTATTATTAAAATATGTGTACTTTTTTTCTTAAGGAAAAATATTTGTGTGTATGAATAGTTTTTACAAAAAACAAAGCACTTTGAGGTGTCGGCCCGGTGGCGCAAGCAATCAAGTGCACGCGCTCTGCTGTGGTGGCCTGGGGTTCGTGGATTCGGATCCCAGGCGTGCACCAACGCACCGCTTGTCGAGCTATGCTGTGGCGGCACCCCATATAAAGTGGAGGAAGATGGGCGTGGACGTTAGCCCAGGGCCAGTCTTCCTCAGCAAAAAGAGGAGGATTGGCAGATGTTAGCTCAGGGAAGATCTTCCTCACAAAAAAAAAAAAAAGCACTTTTAAACAAGCATATTTGTTACAATTAAACCAACCCCAGAAGTTTGTCCTTAACTGCTTACAATCTCTGTGGAAAGCTTAAAACCTTTTCAGAAAATGTATGATAACAATAAAGATAGAAAAAAGGCAATTTATTCAGTTTTCCATGGACTTGGTCTAATATTGAAAGTGATTATTTTTTGCTCAAACTCAGATTTGAAATTTATAGCAGAATAAATGAGACAATTTTACTTCACTGACAGAGTAAAATATCATTGAGTGGCTGATAGTATAAAATAAATTATGATTTTTCCAAGATCTTACCTCTTTAGATTTCCTCGAAAAGCTTCTTTAATAATACACCTCAGAAAATGACTTAAAGTAAAATAAGATATACTTTATCGTGAATGGTTGCTGAATTTTATTGTGTGGGAAATATCACTGAGTTAAAGGATGTTATGTGCACTATGAGATATAGGTTTTTGTTTTAGGTTTTTTTTGTTTGAACAGGACACATTTGGATTGAGAGCCCATTTTTAAAAATATACTTCTAGACAAAGCTGGGAAAAAATTTGATGTGTTCTAGAAATGATCAGAAGGAGTGAAGCTTGAGTGTGGACAGTAGTGATGGGTTTGGAGTCTACAGATAACCACTACAAGACATTGAAGTGAATCAGTACTTTATTCAGTTTAATCAGGACTCTATAAATGTATTTAATCAAGGGAGTAATTTGATCCATTTATATTTTCAACAGTATACTAGTCACTGTTGTAAGATTCAATTTAGAAGGGAGGCACAAACAAGATTGGAAGAATGGAAGTCATTTCACTAGTCTATGCGAAGAATAGTGATAGTTTGGACTGGGGTGAGTGGCAGTGCTGATAAAGATAGGAGAACAGGGTTGAGATATATAGAGTTTCTTCTAGCTGAGTTGGTGATTTACTGTATGTCAGTGGATGAATAACAGGGGGGAAGAGAGGAATCAAGAATGACCACTCTATTACTGGGTTGAGCAACTGGGCAATTGATGATGTAATTTACTGATATGAGCAAGACTTGGGGAAGAAATGGCTTCAGACAAAAGATAAAGTGTTTCTCAACGTTGTTAAATAAATATAAAAACTACTTACCCTTATTAAATGTTACTTGAAAACTTTAAAATAAGGTGAATACGATTCCTCTCTTTAACGAGTTTGAGGTATTCATATAAATCTCTTTATTCAAACAGCACGCCTTATCTTGAATTGTTTTGATGATCTCTCCTGAAGTGGTGGTTGTGATTACGAAAATTTCACCCTTCTAACCACTGCTCTAAAGAGAATCACATCTACAAAGAATGAACAATTCTTTGGTTTTTAAATGCTTTTGAAATTTTCAAAAATTTTTCATGTAATTAAAGAGAACAAAATGTTAGTGCTCAATATTTGTTGATAGTTGATTAAAAAAAAAAAAACTAAAAATGCACACTTCTTGTGGTCAGTTCCTATACTGTATCAAACAAAACTTATTCCCAGGCAACTCAGGCCCTGTCCTATCTCACCCATTCTATGAAATATTTTGAGTATACAATTTCCAAGGCTTCTTGTCAAATTGGTTTGCTTTCCTCTTAGCTTCTCTTTTCTTAGTTAACATTTTTGTGTGTTTGTTTGTCATTAGATGCTTTCCAAAACACTTTTGTGCTTAAAGTAAAAAGAGTTCAAGCCCCTTCTGCTATCTGACAGAGACCCCTCCCATAGTTCAAGTCCTTAGAACACCCAGGACTTCAGTGGGAGAAAATTGGAGAATAAAGGCAAAGCCAATAAAACAAAAGCTTAACATTAGGTCTGTTTAATTAGAAAGCTATGGGGATGTCAGAGTAGTAGGAACAAAGTGTGCTGACGAGAATGAAAAGGAGGAAATCTCAGGAAGAGCGGTGGTGAACTCCCCAAAGACGGAATTCAAATTCGAGAAATTTGGATTTTATACTTTTTAGGAAACTTTAAGATATCCGGGGAAAAGAGTTGCAAAGATCTACGGATAATAGTCTAAGATTAGAGTCAAAGAAGTCCAAAACAGTGGAAATTTTTCAGTATTTTACATGTACTTTTATAATTCAGGCACTAAAAGTGTTGGTGCATTTTCTGTAGAATAAGATTGGATTAGTGTTTTTCTCATGACCACAGCAGAATTCTCTGATTGCCTTTCTTGATTGACCCCAGATTGTATGCCAGATGCAAAAGGATTATATATCTGAATCAAAAGGGGCATTTGTAGTTTTGATAATTGTACCATGGTTAGAATTAACAGTGGGGAAGCTGAATGAGGAGCATAAGAAAACTTTCTGTGGTACTTTTGCAGTGTCTTCAATTATCACAAAATACAGTTAAAAAAATCTGATAGACTGCAAAAAGTAAATTTAAAAAATTTGAATAAAAAATAAATGTAGTGAGCTGTGCAGCCACATAAAGGCATGGAGGAACTTAAATAAATATGGCTAAATGAAAGAAGCCAGTCTGAAAAGTCTACATACTGTATAATATCAGCAATATGACATTCCGGAAAAGGAAAAACTACAGATACAGTAAAAAGATCAGTGGTTGCTAGGGATTTAGGGGGAAGGATGGATGGATAGAAAGGGGAACACAGGGGATTTTTAGGTCAGTGAAACTATTCTGTATGATACTGTTATGGTGGATACATGTCATTCTACATTTGTCAAAACCTGTAGAATGTACAACACAAGACAGAACATTAATGTAAACTATGGACTTGAGGTAGTAATAATGTATCAATATTGACTCACCAGTTGTAACTAATGACGTGTGTGCATAACCACGTTAATGCAAGATAAAAATAACGGAAACTGGGGTGGAGGGGTGAAGGGGATATGGGAACTGTCTGACCTTCTGCTCAATTTTTCTGTAAACCTAAAACTGCTCAATGAATAAAATCTATTAATTAAAAAGTCTGATAAATCACAAAAATAAATTTATACTACCTTATAAGACTAATTAAGAAAATATTCTAAACATTTTTTGTAACTAAATCGAATATACCAATATTACTGTCCTTGAAACGAATGATAACAGTTTTGGTTTGATATATTATTTTCCTTTTTTAGGTGTCAGTTAAAAAATGAAAAGAAACAGCATTGCAAAGCATTTCTTTTTAACAATGGTTCTTCCTGATTTTCCTGAGTATCTATTCTCATTTAGGCTGAACTAGATGAGATATTTCTATAATATCATTGTAATCCTGTAGGCTACAGAATGTAATAAAAACTGATATCCATGGATAGACATTTTAGTAGGATAAATTAATTTGAATGTTCTCTCAACTATTCACTTCCTTCTTCTTCTTCTTTGACATCCAATAATAGGAAACAGTTTATTTTGAAATATTGAGTGCCAGAGGGAGTTTTAATAAACATTATTTAATTATCTATTTCCATGATTATCAAAAAGGAAATGAAGCCAAGTTGACTGACATATTTTCAATTTTATTATTAAAAAAACCCTTTACTTTGTCATATTTGTTTATACAGAACACTGTATATATTTCATTTTCTCATAATTAACCATGGATATTATTTTATGAATATTTTAAAGCCTGTATGGGAAACGAGTGCCAGTAATAAGGGAATTTAAATCTCTTGTTTTCCTTACCAAATTATTTGAACTTTGTTTTGGATGCTCTTTGTAGTTATTAATGACTAGTAGCAGAGTCTAATAAAACTTTCTGAGATGATGGAAATGTTCCTTATCTGCGCTGATCAATGCAGTTTCTACTAGCCACAGGCAGCCACTGAGCACGTGATTGAAGGCTAGTGTGATGAAGGCACTAAATTTTTATTTAATGTAATTAGTTTAAATTTAAATAGGACAATATAAGTATAAAATGAAGGGATCAATAATTTTGCACTTCTGTGAGTCATATTAATCCTAAAAAATAAACAATACATATCTATAAGTTATCAGTGTAATTGGTATTATTCACTTTATTGTTGATGCTGTAATGTGAGGTTTGGGGTGTTTAAATAATTATTATTAATCAAGAGTATAAGGCTTTTAAACAGGTAACCTTGAATAAATATGAGCTATTCAAGATTACCAAGAGATAATAAAGCAAACAAGGGTCAGTCTCTTAAAAAGGACTTAACAATGACAAGTAATATCGTTTAGAAGAATGGAAGTGTTCCCAAAGTAAGCAAAGTCTTTTCCATTTTAAAAATGGTCAATGAAATTAATGATTTCAGTTAGTTTACTATATGTAAACTCATTTAATTTTCAGATATTCTTATGAGGTGGATGCAATTATTCACATATGTAAAAGGGCTTTTTGAAGTTCAATGAGTTTTAGTAAATCAGGCAATTGTTAAGTAGCTGAGTTGGAATTTTTGCTTACATTGGTTTGGATAGTAAGTCCATGCTCTCCTATGCCATCTCCAATGAAAACAAATTCTCTGAGTAAAGAGTACTAACGTTCACACCTCAAGAAAACCTATTGTATTATTTTGCTATGGCTGCCGTACACAATACCACAGACAAGATGGCTTGAACAACAGAAACTTATTTTCTCACTGTTCTGGAAGCTGGAAGTCCAAGATCAAGGTGTCAGCAGGCTTAGTTTGTCCTGAGGACTTTCTCCTTGGCTTTCAGATGGCTACCTTTTCTGCCTCCTAATGTGGTCATACCTGGTGCCTCTCTGTGTGTCCTAATCTCCTCTTCTTATAAGGACACCAGTCATATTAGATTAGGGCACACCCTAATGGCCTCCTTTTAACTTAATCACCTCTTACAGGCCTTAATTCCAAATACAGTCACATTATGAGGTACTGGGGGTTAGGGCTTCCACACATGATTTTTGAGAGGACACCATTCAGCCCATGACACCTATGTAAAACTAAACTGGACTATTGTTGTTTGAAATATATTAAGAAACATCATTATACTTTTTATTTTAAAACAATAAAAACATTCTCTAAAATATATGAGAATTACTGAACAGGGGTAAGAAGAGGCAAAACAAATGAAAATTTCAATTTAAATATTTCCATCAGAGTAGGTCATAACTTTGCCTAAATTGATAAAATGATATTCATTCTCTTAGAATAACTGGATGTTATCAGTCTGATGTCTTACATGATATTTTAAAGTAATAAAATATATTTTAGAAACGTAAATTCCCCTTTATAAAGATGCTTAGGTGATCTATTTGATGAAAAAGTAAAATGAAGAAAAGATAATATTTAAATTGTTTTAATGTGACTGACATTTTCCAGGGCCTGAGAGTACTTAAACACAGTTTAAACTCTTAAATACTTGAAATATTTTCTGTGAAATTATTTTTATATTGCTTACTTCACTATGGAAGAAGAATGATTCTGCTAGACGACTGGTAAACTAACTCAGATAGTATATGAATTATTGTAGATTCTGAAGTGATTCCTGTTGAATTAATGTAAATTCAACTAGACCAGAAACAAGAGGATGAGTAAGGATGCACGAAACTGCAGGTACAGGAGAACAGGATCAATGTGATACAAAGAAATAGAGACAAGTGATTGTAAACTAATACCATGAACAATGGAAATTGCTGTAGTAACCCTTCAATGGGACACTTATTAGGTGGCCTGAGGCTTAGGTTGCACCTCAAAGAAAATTTACAAGTCAGAACAGATGAATATAAAATAGGAAAGAATAGAGGTTTATTTTGTTAAAACTTATCCTTACTGATAACATAGTACTAAGGAAAAAGCAAGCATGTAGAGACTTTCTGTTTATCATTAAGTGCTTCAATAAGTATAATTCACAAAAAATTGTTGCAATAACATAAAGCATTCTGAACACTGTGTGCATCTTAGGGGCTTCTACTTTTATGTGGGATCCATTGTGTTTTAAAGGCTTGAAAAAATAAAATATTTATAGTGTTTATTCCTTAAAACAATTGATTTATGAATAACAGCACCAAATCAAAGTCTTATCCAACAATAACATAAAAAGAATGAAAAGGCATACTGTTTAATAAAATAGTCCTTTTGTTAAAGTTTCTTTGGATAAAAAAATTCTTAACATCCTGCTGAAAGTAAGTCTTCAACAAATAATAGGCAGTACCAGCTTGTGTTCCTGCTATTTATACGTACCAATAAATGGATTTAAGCAATCCCATCAGAACCAAGCAGATGTGTAAGCCTGAAGTGGTGAAGTTGAACATTTATTGTAATATAAGGGGACTATTAATATTATGATTTAAGCTTCCCATGCATAAAATTGCTTTAGTTTTTATTTTCTGGATCAAGAGCAAGATTTGATCAACTCTATTTTTAGTTCCCATTTATGTTTCAAATGAACACTTTTGCAGTCCTTGCTAATTGAAATGCTACATTTCCTAAAATATTATAGGAAAATATTTGCCAAAAAATGATTTCTTAAGAATTATTTTATGTTGTTCTTGCCATTTCTTTTATTCTTCTGAAGGAAAATGTTTAAAATATGCATAATTGTCCAAGTTTTTATTCACTTAGTTCCCTAATTTGAACAAACTCTTCATTCTTTCAAGAAATCTATTTAGCATCTGATGAACTCAAGGATCTTTGCTACATGCTGCCGATAAACAAAAACTGGAATTTTTTCCTAAACATTGGTCTCATAATAGTCTAGTGAAAACAGCAGTTTTAAATTAATATTACAATAAAATGTGGTGAGTAATGATGCGAATAAAATGTGGCAGAGAATGGTGGGCAGGGAGAGTAATCATCTCTCCATCTCTTCTCTTGGGAAGCAGAAAAGGTTTTGTATTAATTTGGGGCTTAAAGAATGAGTAGAAAGTTCATTTAAACTAAGGAGAACATCAAGAAAGTGTAAGTGGTAAAAAGAAACTTGGAGTGAGTCGCTAATGGAAATTGAAGAGGTGGTTGAAGATGAGGCTAAAATTGTAATTTGGGGCCAGATTTGTCAGTTTCTTTGTGTGAGTCTAGCCAGTTTGGATTTCACCTTGTAGCCATTCAACAGAGGTTTTTAACAAGAAACTAAAAGAATCATAGTGAGGAAAGTTAAAACATTAGAAGATAGTCTGGAGTGGGAAAAGCCTCGTGGCAGAGACCAACGACGAGGTATCCTAACAGCCCAGGTGAGAAAGAGGAGAGATGGCAGCTTCATTAAATCAGCAGAAGAAAAGCTGGATTCAAGAAATAACTTTGAGTTAAAAATCAGTATGATATAAATGCCAGCTGAATTGTAGGAGTGTAAGGGAATGAGGGCTCAAAGACAAACACAAAATTTTCAATTTCAAAAATTGGGTAGATGGAGATGCCATAAACAGACAACAAGATATAATGTGGGTGAGAAACAAGGTGATGCAGTAAAAAAGATATTGGGTTTTTAATGTAATAATTTTGAGTTACCAAAAATAGATAGAATAAACATATATAGATGGAGCTGTGGATATCATTTTAAACAATGAATGAATTATAAAGTAAAATTTTATGAATGCTTTTAAAAGTATTTGATAGTATATTCTTTTTTCTAAGGTGTATAATCATACCTCTTATAATCCTTCATATGTTGCAGCAATAATTTTTTTAACGAACTTTTTGTTAGAATTATGCAAGAATAAAACCCATTTTAATATGAGTGCAGATTTTCACAAATTCTGAATTTGTGAACTTGAATTTTTAAATCAAAATTTGTCTTCCATTAAATTTTATTTTCTATTGAAATATTTATTTAATTTTAATACAATGGAAAAGCTAATGATTTTTCACTGTGAGTCCAAAAAATTGAGGTCTGTGATCTTGAAATGACTAAAATATTATTTTCTACAAGACAACTTTGCTATGCTACCAGTTTGAGCTTCACAGAATGTTTAGTAAGCTAACAGATCCCTCATAGACTGGATCCTGTAACTCATGCTTTGCATAACTGAATAAGGAAGTTTATTTTTTATAAATGTATGTATTTTAGAGATAAAAAATGTTCTTTTACATTTTAGCAGGTGATCTCATCATGATTTTTTATAGGAATATTTATTTGAAAGTATTGATTTTTTTTTTTTTTTGTCGAATTCATAATGAGTTATGCTAGCCCAAATGCAGGTTAAATTTCTGTCCTTAAACTTTTTTGCTGCCTCTCTGTCACACCTTAAATTCTCTAGAAGTAGAACTATGAGGAAGAATGGCAACATATCTATGAAATTCAATCAGATATATAGCCGTTTGTGTCTTTTTCGGGCTGACTCTGTCTGATACCATGGGCACGTATTTAGTCTTATTTATTTTCCTTAGTGTTACTGAACCCCTGAGAGATTCAGCTGCCCCTTTCCTTTTGCCCAAGCTGGTGACACATGATGTCTTTCTTTAATGTGCATGGGGTAAGGATGCCATACTACAGAATCTGGCAAGGCTGCCAACCACCACTCTCAACACATCCCCCAAGTTGAGGCCATATAATATCTTGAAAAATCTACTCTACCACATGTGAGCTGCAGGAATGTAACGAGGTATCATACCACCACTTGAACTGCTCTTTCCAGCCTGGTGGCATGAATAGGGTCTGCTAAATGCTTACACTAAAACTAGAGTTGGGAAGCAGAATTCCTATCTTTCTTATTTACCAATATCCACAAATTTCATAGGGGAAACTCCTCTTTTTTCTTTCTTTGCACTCTTCTCTTACATTTAGTCTGAGAATTTGATGATCAAAGAGTCCAAGTGACTTCTGAAAATGGTATGCCTATCTCAACTCTGATTCCCTTCCCCTTTCTCTAGATTTGGTTATATAAAGAGCAGGCACAAAATTGTCTCTCTTTTGTCTTCCATGCAAATCATTTACTTTTGAAATTAGCAATTTAGGTGGATTCTTTACTCCTTAGTAGTGGGCTGGCTCCAAAGGAAAGAATGCCCCTCAATTTGGTCAGATGGGGGAAATCCAGAAAAGATTTCCAGTAAAGCAGAAAACATTACATCCTTGAAATCTTTGAAGTGACATTGTCATAGACTGGAAAGACCACTAGGTCAGTAATCAGGAGGCCTCTGATCATTTTATCACTAAATCATCATCTCATGTTGGGCAAATTACTCTACACTCTCAGGGCTTTGTTTTCCTCATCTAGAGTGTATAATAGAGGATCTGCATTAAATTAAATTGAAAGTCTCTCTTGCTTCTATAAGGCCATGACATAAAATGTACTGAATGTTATTCAATTACTTTATTTTTAAAATGATTTCACCTTTAATATTCATAAACAATGTTCATCTTCTTCTGAATTTTATAATTAATAAATTTTCTCTTTAAAACATAACAATTTTCATTAATTTTTTAAGTATTTAAAATATGGAGAGAGGAGTCAAGATGGCGGCATAGGCAGACTCTGAACTCACCTCCTCCCGTGGACACAGCCAATTTACAACTACTCGTGGAAAAATTACCCCTGAGACAGAACTGAAAACTGGATGAGAGGAACTCCTGCAACAACGGACAATCCTAACTGAGGTGGAAGAGGCAGAGACTCCCTTCCGGAGAGAAAACGCCGCCTTCACAAGCCGCCAGCGTCACGGCCGCCGGGAGCAGCGCACAGGTACGCAGCCTCCCTGGAGGCACGGGGCCCTGAGCCGGGGGTGCCGCCGCTGTGGGCATTTTGTGGACCCAGCACAGTCGAGACCAGCGGCATAATATCTGACTGTGCCTGCTACTAAAACACTGGGGAGCACCCCCAGAAAACCCGGTTCACAAAGAAACTAAAACTGGCTCTTAAAGGGCCCGCGCACAAACTCACTCGTTTCAGAAAGCATCCTAAAATCACCAGAAAGAAAGGTGCACAGTGCTGGGGTGAAAAGAGACTCACCTAATAGGCCCTGAGTGCATCTCGGTGAGGGGTGAGACCTCTCCAGGGACTGGGACATTGGCGGCGGCCATTGTTGAGGCCTAGTGTGGGCCTGCTGACACAGACACCATTGGAGTTCTCCCTGAGGCCTGCTAGCCCAGGGTCTGCCCCACCCGCTAGAGCACCGATTTAATCCAGCTCAGCCAGGGCAGGCAGCCCACCCTAGAGACTGGCCCCACCCAACAACAAGCCCTCAGGCAACTTGTGGGCCTGCATAGATTGGTGACTGGATTCCCTGCAGCCTGGCAACTGAGCAGACTTCAGCGGGGCAGGGTGTGCACAAGGAGCGGGTGGAGAGTGTGGGGTATGGTGGCTGAGTGTGTGGGGCTCCTGCCGTGGAGAGACTGGGTCCGCTTGGGGAGGTAGGGGCGCGCACACGGGGCGGGACTGTGTTGACTGTGTGTGTGGACCTGGGGGCGGCAGGGCTTCTCAGCTGCAGAAGACTTGTGCTTCTCACAGACCCACATAGGAGGTTTGCCCCACCTTCCAAAGCCTGAAACAATTGGGTGCTCCTGTGCCTGAGGCCAGCCCCACCCAGCTGCAATCCTCAGAGAGCTGACAAGAGACGTAATAGGCTAGAGGCTTACAGCAATTGTAAGGCCCTGAGCCTAAGAACCTGCCACGCTGGGGGCCTACTCACTTAAAAGAAATACTGCAACACAAATGTGGTATTAGAACTTGCAGCCAACTGTGCTGGGGCTCCCCACACCTGATAAAGAGACTGAAGGGCCCACAACAACTACAAGCATCTGAGCATTACAACAGCTGGCCAGGAGCATAACTCAGCCTCCCTGGGCGCCTACAGGGAGAGCAAACAGGCCACAACAGAAGGACACACATAGCCCACATAGGGGTCACCCCTGGAACATTGAGAACTGAGGAAAGCATACTGGAAGCCTCCTAAGGCATCACTTACATAAGGTCACCTATCCAAGAGCAGGAAACGTAGCTGACCTACCTAATACATAGACACAAACACAGGGAAAGAGGCAAAATGAGGAGGCAAAAGAATACATTCCAAGTAAGGGAACAGGACAAAACCCCAGAAAAGGAACTAAGTGAAAGAGAAATGAGCAACCTACCCGACAGAGAGTTCAAACTAAGAGTGTTAAGGATGCTCACTGATCTGGGGAGAAGAATAGATGAACTCAGTGAGAATGTCAACAAAGAAATGGAAGATATTAAAAAGAACCAATCAGAAATGAAGAATACAATACTGGAAATGAAAAACTCATTAGAGGGACTCAAAAGCAGAGTAGAGGATACAGAAGAACGGATCTGTGAGCTGGATGAAAGACTAGAAGAAATTACCCAAGGTGAACAGGTAAAAGAGAAAAGAATTAAAAAGAGTGAGGACAGTCTAAGGGACCTCTGGGACAACATCAAGCGCACTAACATCCGTGTTATAGGTGTCCCAGAAGGAGAAGAGCGAGACAAGGGGGCAGAGAATCTATTTCAAGAAATAATAGATGAAAACTTCCCTAACCTAAGGAAGGAAACAGACATCCAGGTACAGGAATCACAGAGAGCCCCAAACAAGATAAGCCCAAAGAGGCCCACACCAAGACACATCATAATCAAAATGTCCAGAATTAAAGATAAAGAGAGAATCCTAAAAGCCGCAAGAGAATGTCAAGTTACATACAAAGGAAACCCCATAAGGCTATCAGCTGACTTCTCAGCAGAAACCTTACAGGCTAGAAGAGAATGGCACAATATATTTAAAGTGCTAAAAGGAAAAAACTTACAGCCACGAATACGCTACCCTGCAAGGTTATCATTCAAAAGGTAAGGAGAGATCAAAATTTTCCCAGACAAGCAAAAATTAAAGGAGTTTGTCACCAAGAGACCAGTGCTACAAGAAATGTTAAAGGGACTGATGTAAGGGGAAAAGAGAAGACCACAAATAGGAAAAATTATCTATTTCCATGATAAGAACGTAATGGATACAAATGCACAAAAAGGAGGTTAGATATGATATCAAAAACATAAAAGGAGGGAGGAGGGGAGTTAAAGAGTACAGCTTTCAGACAGAGGTCAAACTAAAGTGACCATCAATTCTGTATAGAAGAAGAAAGGAACAGAGAAGGACTACTAAAACTCTGAGAAAAAAAAAAGTTTAAAAATGGCCGTAAGTACATACTTATCAATAGCTACTTTAAACTTCAATGGACTAAATGCTCCAATTAAAAGGCATAGGGTGGCTGACTGGATAAAAAAACAGGACCCATATATATGCTGCATGCAAGAGACACACTTCAGACCTAAAGACACTCACAAACTGAAAGTGAAGGGATGGAAAAAGATACTCCAGGCAAATGGCAATGAAAAGAAAGCTGGGGTAGCAGTACTCATATCAGACAAAATAGACTTTAAAACAAGAACTGTAAAAAGAGACAAAGAAGGGCATTACATAATGATCAAGGGAACAATCCAACAAGAGGATATAACACTTGTGAATATCTACGCACCCAATGTAGGTGCACCTAAATATATAAAGCAATTATTAACAGACATAAAAACAGAAATAGACAGTAACACAATAATAGTAGGGGACTTTAACTCTCCACTTACACGAATGGATAGATCATCCAAACAGAAGATCAATAAGGAAACATTGGCCTTAAACGACACACTAGAACAGATGGACCTAGTAGATAAATACAGAGCATTCCATCCAAAAACCGAAGAATACACATTCTTTTCAAATGCATATGGAACATTCTCCAGGATTGATCACATATTAGGCCACAAAACAAGTCTCCATAAATTTAAGAAGACTGAAATAATACCAAGCATCTTTTCTGACCACAACGGTATGAAACTAGAAATCAACTATAGGAAGAAAATCAGAAAAGCCACAAATACGTGGAGATTAAACAAAATGCTACTGAACAATGACTGGGTGAATGAAGAAATCAAAGAAGAAATCAAAAAATACCTGGAGACAAATGAAAATGAAAATACGTCATGCCAGAATTTATGGGATACAGCAAAAGCGGTTCTAAGAGGGAAGTTTATAGCAATACAGGCCTATCTCAACAAACAAGAAAACTCTCAAATAAACAATCTAACAATGCACCTACAGGAACTGGAAAAAGAAGAACAAACCAAGCCCAAAATCAGTAGAAGAAGGGAAATAATAAAAATCAGAGCAGAAATAAATGAAATGGAGACCAAAAAAACAATAGAAAAAATTAATAAAACCAAGAGCTGGTTCTTTGAAAAGATCAACAAAATTGACAAACCTTTAGCTAGACTCACCAAGAGAAAAAGAGAGAAGGTGCAAATAAGTAAAATCAGAAATGAAAGAGAAGAGGCTACAACAGACACCTCAGAAATACAAAAGATTATGAGAATACTATGAAAAGCTATGTGCCAACAAATTCGACAATCTGGAAGAAATGGATAAATTCTTAGAATCATACAACCTTCCAAAACTGGATTAAGAAGAAGTAGAGAATTTGAGTAGACCAATCACCAGTAAGGAGATCAAAACAGTAATCACAAACCTCCCCAAAAATAAAAGTCCAGGACCAGACGGCTTCCCTGGTGAATTCTACCAAACATTCAAAGAAGACTTAATACCTATCCTTCTCAAACTCTTCCAAAAATTGAGGAGGGGGGGAAGCTCCCTAACTCATTCTATGAAGCCGACATTACCCTGATACCAAAACCAGACAAGGACAACACAAAAAAAGAAAATTACAGGCCAATATCACTGATGAACATCGATGCAAAAAATCTCAACAACATACTAGCAAATCGCATAGAACAATACGTTAAAAAGATTATACACCATGATCAAGTGGGATTTATTCCAGGGATGCAGGGATGGTTTAACATTTGCAAATCAATCAACGTAATACACCACATTAATAAAATGAAGAATAAAAATCACATGATCATCTCAATAGATGCAGAGGAAGCATTTGACAAGATACAGCATCCATTTACGATAAAAACTCTGAATAAAATGGGTATAGAAGGAAAGTACCTCAACATAATAAAGACCATATATGAGAAACTCACAGCTAATATCATCCTCAATGGTGAAAAACTGAAAGCTATCCCTCTAAGAACAGAAACCAGACAAGGATGCCCACTGTCACCACTCCTATTTAACATAGTACTGGAAGTCCTAGCCAGAGCAATCAGGTAAGAGAAAGAAAAAAAAAGGGATCCAAATTGGAAAGGAAGAAGTGAAATTGTCATTTTTTGCAGATGACATGATTTTATATATAGAAAACCCTAAAGAATCCACCAGAAAACTTTTAGAAGTAATAAAGGAATATGGTAAAGTTGCAGGATACAAAATCAACATACAAAAATCAGTTGCATTTCTGTACACTAACAACGAAGTAGCAGAAAGAGAAATTCAGAATACCAACCCATTTACAATTGCAACAAGAAGAATAAAATACCTAGGAATAAACTTAACCAAAGAGGTGAAAGATCTGTACACCGAAACTATAAAACATTTCTGAAAGAAATCGAAGAAGACACAAAGAAATGGAAAGATATTCCGTGCTCTTGGATTGGAAGAATTAACATAGTTAAGATGTCCATACTTCCTAAAGCCATCTATAGATTCAATGCAATCCCTATCAAAGTTCCAACAACATTTTTCACAGAAATAGAACAAAGAATCCTAAAATTTATATGGAACAACAAAAGACCCCGAATAGCTAAGGGAATCCTGAGAAAAAAGAACAAAGCTGGAGGTATCACACTCCCTGATTTCAAAATATACTACAAAGCTATAGTAACCAAAACAGCATGGTACTGGCACAAAAACAGACACACAGATCAATGGAATAGAATCGAAAGCCCAGAAATAAACCCACACATCTATGGACAGCCAATCTTTGACAAAGGAGCCAAGAACATACAATGGGGAAAAGAAAGTCTCTTCAACAAATGGTGTTGGGAAAACTGGATAGCCACATGCAAAAAAATGAAAGTAGACTCTTACCTTACACCATACACAAAAATTGACTCCAAATGGATTAAAGACTTGGATGTAAGACCTGAAACTCTGAAACTTCTAGAAGAAAACATAGGCAGTACGCTCTTTGACATCGGTCTTAGCAACATCTTTTCAAACACCATGTCTGACCGGGCAAGGGAAACAATAGAAAAAATAAACAAATGGGACTACATCAAACTAAAAAGCTTCTGCACAGCAAAGGAAACCATCAACAAAACGAAAAGACAACCTAACAATTGGGAGAAGATATTTGCAAACCATATATCTGATAAGGGCTTAATCTCCAAAATATATAAAGAACTCATGCATCTCAACAACAAAAAAACTAACAACCCAATTAAAAAATGGGCAAAAGAACTGAACAGACATTTCTCCAAAGAAGATATACAGATGGCCAACAGGCACATGAAAAGATGTTCAAAATCACTAACTATCAGGGAAATGCAAATCAAA
This sequence comes from Ceratotherium simum simum, assembly GCF_057802395.1. Lineage (NCBI taxonomy): Eukaryota > Metazoa > Chordata > Mammalia > Perissodactyla > Rhinocerotidae > Ceratotherium > Ceratotherium simum. The sequence continues at coordinate 70,682,796 of NC_141908.1, read as the reverse complement.
ACTACAATGAGATATCACGTCACGCCCATCAGAATGGCTATAATTAACAAGACAGGAAACAACATGTGTTGGAGAGGATGTGGAGAGAAGGGAACTCTCATATACTGCTGGTGGGAGTGCAAACTGGTGCAGCCACTATGGAAAACAGTATGGAGATTCCTCAAAAAATCAAGGATAGAATTACCATATGATCCAGCTATTCCACTGCTGAGTATTTATCCAAAGAACTTGAAAACACCAATTTGTAAAGGTACATGCACCCCTGTGTTCATTGCAGCGTTATTCACAATAGCCAAGACTTGGAAGCGACCTAAGTGCCCATCAAGGAACGAATGGATAAAGAAGCTGTGGTATATATACACAATGGAATACTACTCAGCCATAAGAAACGATGAAATCCAGCCATTTGTGACAATGTGGATAGACATTGAGGGTATAATGCAAAGTGAAATAAGTCAGAAGGAGAAGATCAAATACTGTATGATTTCCTTCATTAAGTAGTAGATAATAACAACAATAAACAAACACATAGAGACAGAGATTGGATTGTTGGTTACCAGAGGGGAAGCGGGGGGAGGAGGGTGAAAGGGATAATTCGGTACATGTGTGTGGTGATGTGTTGTAATTAGTATTTTGGTGGTGAACATGATGTAATCTGTGCAGAAGTAGAAGTATAATGATGTACACCTGAAAGTTTTACAATGTTATAAACCAATGTTACTGCAATAAACAAAAAATTAAAAAAAAATTAAAAAAATAAAAGAAAAGATAATATGGAGAATTTAATTAAAATGATAATTTACTTGGGAAAGGAACTTATGCACTGCAAGTAGATGCTAACAAGCAATCAAACTTAATCAAAGTTAAGTCATAAGTAATTGCAATAGAGATGACTTATGAGTTTTTTGTTCAATCAAAAAACAATTCGTTCAATAAATGAGGTTAGAGGGTGATTCATTTTAAAATTATTTATTGTTTATACTTTAACCAACTATTTATTAATCAGTCACTCTGCTCATTAGTCACTGCTAGAGGCACTGAGAACACAAGAGAATGCCCTCGCTATGAAAAAACTCACCAATTAGTAGGAAGACAGACATGGAGAGACAAAACAAAGCAGTGTAAAAAAGAACTATGAAAAGTCTATAATACATGGCATGTTAAGGGAGCAGACAGGTACCTGATTCATTTAGCTTAGGATAAAGAAACTCTGCAAAAATCTCGTACCTACATTGACTTAAATTATCCAATAATCATAATAGCAGTGGAGATTTAGGTAGATTGGAGCTGGGGGCATGGGATAGGCAATGAGTCATTGCAGGCAGAATGTGAATGTGGGAAATCCTAGCAGTAAGAAGGGTCTTTCTGAGACTGCAGGTAGTTGAGAATGGCTGAGTTGAGTGTGTGTTTGGAAGCTAGAGCAATAGGGAAATAAAGAAATGAGATTGCAGTGACCAAATTAACCCTGTAACCAATTACATTAATGTTGCCATCTTTTTGGCCAGTCCTTCACCCAGGCGTTTGTCAGTTCTCTTCTCTCACGCCAAAACATATTATATGAAGTAGATATGCTTCTTTCTCTCTCAATACAACTGCTAATTTCATGATGCCCTCTTTGGTTTATAAACTTTGGTAAAATAGGATGAATAAAACTAAGATGTTGTAAACACCAAAAGTATCATAGTAAAGGACAAAAGTGAACGAATAAATATATGGGTTGGTGAACAATGAGTTAGAGAGAAGAGTAGACCTTGTTTTCTCATAGTTACTCACACAGATTGTTTTATTGTGAATGTCACTTCATTGAGTATCCCTCCAGCACAATGTGTTCATGACTGCCTCCTATCTTTGCATGTGGTTCTTCTACTTGCATTTTTTCTATACTAGATGTTGCTTGCACATATTTTTCAGGGATAGTAAATATGCGGTGCGTGGGCTACCTCTCCTTTCTTCCACAATCTAGAAGACTTTGTTATTACAACATTGAATTATTTCCTTCTGAAAATGAATGGGTCCTTGGAATCCTACTCCATACATTACAGACGGTCTCTAACAATGATTTAAAATTGTCGTGGGAAATAAGACTTAATTGTTAACTTTTTAGAAGGCTTTTAATTTACTAATTTTAGAATTAAACTGAAAAACCCTCTCTCCTCTCCTTGACTTATGTAAGTACCACTTTTACTTTGAGCTCCCTTTCTAGGTGAATGATTCCAGTTGTTACTGTTGCTATCCTTTTCTCCATTACTGTTGTTGTGCTAACAATCAGAACCAAATTATGTGACATTCACTTATTCCCTAGTTTTTTTCAGGTATACTTACCTTCTTTTCTAAAGCAAAGAATACATTCCCCTCCCCAGGGGATTTGAAAACTTGCTTCTTGGTTATCCCATGCCTAGCACAATAGTGGACATAAATTAGACAATAATTATCTTTTGATTGATGTATATAAATATTATACAAACTTTTAATGTTTTTTAAAGAAAACCACACAGAAAGAAAAAATAAAATTACACATTTTATTAAGTAAGACCTGAAACTATAAAACTTCTAGAAGAAAACGTAGGCAGTACGCTCTTCAACATCGGTCTTATCAGTATTGTTTTGAATACCATGTCTCACCAGGCAAAGGAAACAAAAGAAAAAATAAACAAATGGGACAACGTGAAACTAAAAAGCTTGTGCACAACAAAGGAAACCATCAACAAAACGAAAAGACAACCTACCAACTGGAGAAGATATTTGCAAATCATATATCTGATAAGGGGTTAATATCCAAAATAAATAAAGAACACATGCAACTCAACAACAAAAAAACAACCCAATTAAAAAATGGGCAAAGGATCTGAACAGACATTTTTGCAAAGAAGATATACAAGTGACCAACAGGCACATGAAAAGATATTCAACATCACTTATTGTTCAACATCAATTATTAGGGAAATGCAAATCAAAACTACAATGAGATATCACCTCACACCTGTCAGAATGGTTATAATTAACAAGAAATAAGTGTTGGAGAGGATGTGGAGAAAAGGGAATCCTCATACACTGCTTGTGGGAATGCAAACTGATGCAACCACCATGGAAAACAGTATTGAGATTCCTCAAAAAATTAAAAATAGAAATACAACATGATCCAGCTTTCTACTACTGGGTGTTTATCCAAAGAACATGAAAACACGAATGTGTAAAGATATTTGCATCCCTATGTTCATCGCAGCATTATCCACAATAGCCAAGACTTAGGAAGCAACCTAAATGCCCATCAATGGATGAATCGATAAAGATGTGGTATATATACACAATGGAATACTACTCAGCCGTAAAAAAATATTCAATCTTGCCATTTGTGACAACATGAATGGACCTTGAGGGTCCATGCTGAGCGAAATAAGTCAGAGGGAGAAACTCAAATATTGTACGATTTCACTCACATGTGGAAGATAAGAAAACAACAACAAACATATAGACACAGAGAATAGATTGGTAATTACCAGAAGGGAAGGAGGGAGGGGTAAATGGGCACATGTGTACAGTGACAGATGGTAGTTAATCTTTGGAGTGGTGAACACTATGTAGTCTACATAGAAATTGAAATATAATGATGTACACCTGAAATTTACATGATGTTATAAACCAATGTTACCTCAATAAGAAAAACTAATAAAAATAAAAATATATATACAAGGTGAATTTTAAAAAATGAAATAAAGAGAACATTTAAAGTCATGTCCTAAAGCAGCAGGAGAATGAAACCAAATGTTTATGTTAACTAATTATATGATTTTTAAATCAACAATTCCAAACTATTCTTTTTGAATACAGATAAACTCACAAGTTAAATGTTGCTCTCACTGACTAAAAGAGAATAAAAATGGTTTGTTAGGAAGACTGGAAGAGTTAGAGTTCACTTTGGTCTTGGCCTCAAGTAAGTTCTGGGAATTCTAAATGGAAATCCATTCTTCAGATTCCTGACTTGGAGGTTTTATCAAATACAAGAATAGCATTCAGTAAATAATGTTTCCCATGTCCTACATTTATCAGCATATCCCTACAAGTTCCTTTCTCCCTATAACTACAGTGTCTACCAAACTGCTTTCTCTTTCAACTATAGGCTTTGTATACCAAGCTACTTTCCAGAGTAAACACTCCCCACTGCTGGGAACTGAAGCCTGGCTTTTATTTCAGGCTGGGGACAAAAATTACAATCCTTTTACACTTCTTCATTCCAGCATATGTGCCTAATTTATGGCAAAGCAGGTGGAAGGTATGAGACTCAAAGATACAACCGGAGGGTGAGAGGAACGCGTGGGTCAGGACACTGAGGTGATTGTTAGCTGCTGGACTTATGTGTCAAAAATTTCACTTTTCTCTTGAAGTGAAACAGAAAGGAGGTGTCCAAAGATGCATTTCAGAATGAAATGAAAATGTCAACCGGTGCTATAAAACCAGTGGTGGGGTCGAGGCCGGGTCTCCAAAGGTTGTTTAGCAAGGCTAAAAATGCACATGTGGACTGTTGAGGAGTTCTGTCCACTCTATTTGGTAAACAAAATTTGGTAGAGGTATTTTTACTTTCATTTAATTTTTTTAAACTAACTTGCAACTTCATTGGGCAAAGACAAAAAATCACTGTCTACAGTAAAGAAAGTATTAAAGACAGCTTTGTTAACTCTTTTACCAATTTGGGGAACATAGAATTGACTGATAAGCACAATGGGCTGCTAAACCATTATTTAAACATAGAGTATTTAAGATGGAAGCAGTAAGGTAATCTCCAACACCTGGGCAAGATTAATCATTAGCTTATAAAGAGATAGGCTTTTACTCTGACAGGTGAAGAGAGAGGCAAAGGAAAGTCATATGATATTAATAAATTTTAAGACTAGACATTCTTAAGCATTTTTCCATAATTTGTTAGGGTATAATACAGGTAAGAAACATAATACCTTAAATATGAAATACAGCAGAAAGATTAAGTGCTAATTTTCATGTTCCTCTTTTCCCAAAAAGAGAAGTATAATTCTACATTTCAGCCGTTAGGCAGAAAATTAATTTTTACTTGCAAGCTTAAAAACTGTCAGGAGGAGGACATTTCAAATTTTAAATCCTTAATTATATTGCCCAAAACTTCGATCAGAACCTATTAATAACTGCGATGATAGTAACTTACTAAATATAAATAGTGCTTTAATATAACTTTTCACGTCCTACAAAATCCTGTGCCTCAAGAATGAGAGCTTGTCTACAAGATAAGCAACCTCCTAGAAGAGAATAATTGATGTCAGATATTACATTTTCTCTCTACAAATTCCTTTTTTTTTTTGCTGGGAAAGATTCACTCTGAGCTAACATTCACTGCCAATCTTCCGCTCTCTCTTTTCTTTTTTCTTCCCAAAGCCCCCATACATAGTCATATATTCTAGTTGTAAGTGCTTCTGGTTCTTCTGTGTGAGCCACCACCACAGCATGGCAACAGACAGATGGGTGGTGTTGTTCTACACCCAGGAAAGGACCCCGGCTGCCGAAGTGTAGTATGCCAGACTTTAACGGCTAGGCCATCAGGGCTGCTGGCTCATCTGCAAATTACTTTTTTTTTTTTTTAAAGATTTTATTTATTTATTTTTTCCCCCCAAAGCCCCAGTAGATAGTTGTATGTCATAGCTGCACATCCTTCTAGTTGCTGTATGTGGGACGCAGCCTCAGCAAGGCCGGAGAAGCAGTGCGTTGGGGCACGCCCGGGATCCGAACCCGGGCCGCCAGCAGCAGAGCGCGTGCACTTAACCGCTAAGCCACGGGCCGGCCCTGTAAATTACTTTTAAAAAATTGCTCTTTGAGGCATTTCAGAATGTGTTTGCAAGTACCTTGGAAGGACTTGGTCTCATTTAGGATATCCTTGTTTGACCCAAGGGAATTCATATTTGTTATTAACTCTATATTTAGCAGGACTTCCTGAACACTAGTTGTACCATTCGATAACACTTTTAAAATCTCTTGGGGGCTGTAAGTACCACATATGTGTGTAGCATGAAGTGCTTCCCAATACTTTTATCACTCTCCTGACACTCAGTTTACATCCTTCATACCTCAGCTCAGAAGATTTCCCGAGTTATTCAGAAAAAGCTCTGAACTGACCCGAAAGATAGATATAGAAGAACTTGTTGTCCATAATCTCCTATAGGAGTCTGTAGATATCAGAATCATTTTGCATTTTTAGCAGAAAGACCTCACTTTTTGTTCCTTCTAGATTGTTATCCTCCTTTTCCTCAATTTCCTTATTTGTGCCTCCTCCCCTGAAACGGGAGAATTCCTCACTGTAGTTAATCTTGTGGAGTCCTAAGTGTTACTCCATGTAAGAGTAAGTTTATCTTTGTCTAAACTCAAAACGCTAAACATATTATGAAAACAAAATGATTGAGATGAGGCTTTGAATTTATCTTGGATTTTTAACAAGGCTTAACTCCGAAAACATGCTTTAGAAATTTAATTTGAGTCAGTTTTCTCATTATACACTTTCCTCCAAATCATCTGTAAAATTATTTCTTAATACACTTAGAGTATTTATGTTAAGTTTTGAAATTTAATTCATCTCTCAGGTCAGTGTACCTGAAGCCCTGTGAATTAACAGTTTAAATAGTTTATAGTTCTTCTAACTAGTAATATAGTTTTTAAAAGTATCTTATTAGTATACTAATTTTTGGTTATGAAATTAAGTTTTTTTATATTACATTACATTACTGTCACACGACTTTTCTTAAAAATGGAAAATATTTTTCAAGTGACATATCTTCTTTCTACTCTGCAGTCGCTTCTTAATTTATTGATTGAACAAATACTTATTAAACAAATACCACGCTTGATATGGAAGATCTACAGATAAAACACACAGGAATCATGTAAAACTGGGAAAAGCTTAGGGCGATTGCTATAACATTGAAAAACAATATTGGTAGAGATCAGTTCTAATATGAAAGAGGAACTATGCCCTAGTAATACTTGAAGGTTCTGATAACTCAGAGAAAGGAACAAAGAGAGCCAACTGAGGAGTGGGAAAAGCAGTACGTGAGAAGTGATGTTGAAGCTGAGACTAGGAGATTCAGCTTCCAGGCAGTGAAAGTGGGGAAGGATGTCTCAGAGAGAGGAATTAGAAGTGCAAAGCTTTTCCGGGTAAAAAGCGACGCTCATTAAGTTACTAGTGAACAGGTGAGCCCACAGTGCAGGAGCCATGGGGAGTAGGGCAGAGACTGGAAGCTCATTCACTTCTGTTCAGACATAGGCATGTGTGTGGGACTGACTTTTGACAATGTCTTTAAATACGTTTTGCTTGCTTAGCTTCCTGAGTTGAACCATCTAGAGTTTAATGCCAAACTTCAGCAAAGAGCATACTGCTTCTATGTCATAAATAATATATAATAAATCCAAGTACATTGACCATGTCCATAAATCTTAGTTCCGCTTAGAACCTGGCCAAGACCTGTAACCCAAGACATCTTTTAGAACCTTCCAGGTGAGAGTATATTTTAAAAATTAATCCTAGAATGGGTTTTTGAAATGCATCAAGACGTGTAACTTAATAGAACAATTTATTAAGAAACACCCAGTTTGACTTGGTGATTAATGTGTCTACTGTTCAGCAAGTATTTCCCTCTTCCAGCCACACTGTAGGATTACATTTTCTAGCTCTAGGTGATTTGGTGTGGCCACATGACTAATTCTGGCCAATGAGTTGTAAGCAAAAGTGAGGTATGTTACTTCTATACCATTGAATTTAATTGCTAGTGTTAGATTATCCAGAAGGCTGTCTCACCCCCTCCCCACCCTGGTGTTCCAGAGAGCAGCTTTTCTGTTACTGGTCCCCAAGTGAGGCAAACATGGACAACTGTATGTTCAGAAAGTTACCCCTTTTTTAACTGAGTTGTGGTTCTTTATATATTTTACAAATATATTCTCTCAGCCTGTGGCTTGCCTTTTCAATGTCCTAATAGTGTCATGAGAAGAGCAAAAAATTTTAAAGCATTATTTACCATTTTTTTTTATGTTTGATGCTTTCTGTTTCCAATCTAAGAAATTTTTATCTATGATAAGATGGTGAAGATATTTTTCCATCTTTCCTTATTTTTTCATAGTATTATTTTAATATTTATGCCTATTATCTATGTTATTTTTTTTGTCTAAAGCAAGGTTTAAGATTTATTTTGATTTTTCTGTGTGAATATCCAATTGTTTTAGCAAAATTTTTTGAAAACACTACCCTTTCTCCATTGAAATACCTCAGCACTTTTGTATAGAATTCAATTGACCATATATTCATGGGTCTATTTCTGGATTCGAATATTTTGTATTGATCTATATTTCTATTCTCATAGATTTCAAGTTGTGTACACATGCTTTAATTTATAACTGTGTATTTGATATTTTGGATTCTATTATAATGATCGTATTCTTTTGATTTAATTTACAAATGTTGAAAGTGTATAGAAATACAAGTGATTTTTTGTGTATTGACCTTAACCCCACAATTTTTAAAAATGCATTAATTATTTCTAGTTGTTTTTTTGTAGATTCTTCAGGATTTTCTAAGTAATGGATCATGTCCCCTGATAATACAGATCATTGTACTTCTTCCTTTCCAAAAGAAATTTTTTTCTTTCTCTTTTGTATTACACTGACTCAGACTTCCAATAAAATGTTGAACAGAAGTTGAGAGAATGGACATTTTTATTTGTTTCTTATATGTTTTTTCACCTGGGGGGAGTTTTCAGTCTTCTCCTTTAAACATGGTATTAAGCATGTAGGGATTTTGTTCGTTTGTTTGTTTGTAGGTGCCATTAATCAGACTGAGGAAGTTGCTTTCTATTACTAATTTGCAGAGGTTCTTTATCTTGAATAGTCGTTGAATTTTTCTGCATTTATAAAGATGATTGTATGATTTTTCATCATATTTCTGTTAAAATGGTTCATTACGTTGATTAATTTTCTAGTGTTGAACCAATTTTGCATTCCTGAGAGAAAATCTTCTTAACCATAGTAGCAAACTTCTTGTCTTGTCAAGCCAGAAGCCAATGAAGAGACATCTTTAAACTAAAGAAACAGTCAACACTGAATTCCATGCCAAGTAAAAATATTCTTCAATATGTATTTATTTTTACTAGCACTCTTCGTTCAGTCCCTAGAAATTCGTCCACCTTTTTTGTGTGTGTGTGTGAGGAAGATTGTCCCTGAGCTAACATCTGTGCTAATCTTCCTCTATTTTGTATGTGAGACGTTGCCAAGGCATGGCTTGACGAACAGCGTGTACGTCCATGCCCAGGATCCGAACCTGTGAACCCTGGGCTGCCAAAGAGGAGTGTGCAAACTTAACCACTCCACCATTGGGCCAGCCCCTGTCAACGTTTTCTATGGCTCAGAACTGCTGGTGACATTTTCTCCTTTTTTTTTTTCTGGAAAAGAATTCATTTCACTTGGAATAGAATTCTAGTTTGAGAATTTCTTTCTTTAATTTAAAAAAGGTTCTTCCTTGGCTGCAGGCTTGATAAGACAAGAAACATGCTATTTTTCTTTACTTTGTTATTATGAACATAATTATTTTACTTTCTGGCTGATTTTAGGCTTTTCTGTTTTCTATGGCTTACAGCAATTTGATTATAATATCCTGTGTTGTGTTTTTCTTTATGTTTATTTTGATAAGTTTACATTGAGAATTTTGGGTCTATTCATTAAATATGGAAAATTTTACTATCATTATTTTCAAATATCACCCCTTTTTTGAGACTACAAATACATACATATTAATATTGTCTAAAAGAGCACTAATGGTCTGTTCATTTTTTTTCCAGTTTGAATAGTTTCTACTGCTGTCTTTTAGTTTCCTGATCTGCTGTTATATCTTATCCAGTCTTTAAGTTTACTGACTTTTTCTTCTGTTCTTGTATAGCATCCAATAACCATTTTTCTAGGTATTCTGTTATTTTTTTAATTCTAGATGTTACATGGTATTTTTTGTATATTTCTCATTCCTCTTGTTGTTATGTTTACTATATTTTCCTTTAAATCTGAACATAGAGGGCGGAGTCAAGATGGCGGCGTAGGCAGACTCTGAACTCACCTCCTCCCGTGGACACAGCCAATTTACAACTACTCGTGGAAAAATTACCCCTGAGACAGAACTGAGAACTGGATGAGAGGAACTCCTGCAACAACGGACAATCCTAACTGAGGTGGAAGAGGCAGAGACTCCCTTCTGGAGAGGAAAAACGCCGCCTTCACAAGCCGCCAGCGTCACGGCCGCCGGGAGCAGCGCACAGGTACGCAGCCTCCCTGGAGGCGTGGGGCCCTGAGCCGGGGAGCGCCCCCGCTGTGGGCATTTTGTGGACCCAGCACAATCGAGACCAGCGGCATAATATCTGACTGTGCCTGCTACTAAAACACTGGGGAGCACCCCCAGAAAACCCGGTTCACAAAGAAACTAAAACTGGCTCTTAAAGGGCCCGCGCACAAACTCACCCATTCCAGAAAGCATCCTGAAATCACCAGAAAGAAAGGTGCACAGTGCTTCAGGGACAAGAGACTCACCTAATAGGCCCTGAGTGCATCTCGGTGAGGGGTGAGACCTCTCCAGGGACTGGGACATTGGCGGCGGCCATTGTTGTGGCCTGGTGTCAGCGTGCTGACACAGACGCCATAGGAGTTCTCCCTGAGACCTGCTAGCCCAGGGTCTGCTCGACCTGCTAGAGCACCGATTTAATCCAGCTCAGCCAGGGCAGGCAGCCCACCCTAGAGACTGGCCCCACCCAACAATAAGCCCTTAGGCAACGTGTGGGCCTGCATAGATTGGTGACTGGATTCTCTGCAGCCTGGCAACTGAGCTGACTTGAGAGGGGCAGGGTGTGCACAAGGAGCGGGTGGAGAGTGTGGGGTGGTGGCGGAGTGTGTGGGGCTCCCGCCGTGGAGAGACTGGGTCCGCTTGGGGAGGTCGGGGCGCTCACACGGGGCAGGACTGTGTTGACTGTGTGTGTGGACCTGTGGGCAACAGGGCTTGTCAGTTGCAGAAGACTTGTGCTTCTCAAAGACCCACATAGGAGGTTTGCCCCACCTTCCAAAGCCTGAAACAATTGGGTGCTCCCGTGCCTGAGGCCAGCCCCACCCAGCTGCAATCCTCAGAGAGCTGACAAGAGACCTAATAGGCTAAAGGTTTACAGCAATTCTAAGGCCCTGAGCCTAACAACCTGCCACACTGGGGGCCTACTCACTTAAAAGAAATACTGCAACACAAATGTGGTATTAGAACTTGCAGCCAACTGTGCTGGGGCTCCCCACACCTGATAAAGAGACTGAAGGGCCCACAAGAACTACAAGCAGCTGAGCGTTACAACAGCTGGCCAGGAGCATAACTCAGCCTCCCTGGGCGCCTATAGGGAGAGCTAACAGGCCACAATAGAAGGACACACGTAGCCCACATAGGGGCCACCCCTGGAACATTGAGAACTGAGGAAAGCACACTGGAAGCCTCCTAAGGCATCACTTACATAAGGTCACCTATCCAAGAGCAGGAGACGTAGCTGACCTACCTAATACGTAGACACAAGCACAGGGAAAGAGGCAAAATGAGGAGGCAAAAGAATACATTCCAAGTAAGGGAACAGGACAAAACCCCAGAAAAGGAACTAAGTGAAACAGAAATGAACAACCTACCTGACAGAGAGTTCAAACTAAGAGTGTTAAGGATGCTCACTGATCTGGGGAGAAGAATAGATGGACTCAGTGAGAATGTCAACAAAGAAATGGAAGATATAACAAAGAACCAATCAGAAATGAAGAATACAATACTGGAAATGAAAAACTCATTAGAGGGACTCAAAAGCAGAGTAGAGGATACAGAAGAACGGATCTGTGAGCTGGATGAAAGACTAGAAGAAATTACCCAAGGTGAACAGGTAAAAGAGAAAAGAATTAAAAAGAGTGAGGACAGTCTAAGGGACCTCTGGGACAACATCAAGCGCACTAACATCCGTGTTATAGGTGTCCCGGAACGAGAAGAGAGAGACAAGGGGCCAGAGAATCTATTTCAAGAAATAATAGATGAAAACTTCCCTAACCTAAGGAAGGAAACAGACATCCAGGTACAGGAGGCACAGAGAGCCCCAAACAAGATAAACTCAAAGAGGCCCACACCAAGACACATCATAATCAAAATGTCCAGAATTAAAGATAAAGAGAGAATCCTAAAAGCTGCAAGAGAATGTCAAGTTACATACAACGGAAACCCCATAAGGCTATCAGCTGACTTCTCAGCAGAAACCTTACAGGCTAGAAGAGAATGGCACGATATATTTAAAGTGCTAAAAGGAAAAAACTTACAGCCAAGAATACTCTACCCAGCAAGGTTATCGTTCAAAATGGAAGGAGAGATCAAAATTTTCCCAGATAAGCAAAAATTAAAGGAGTTTGTCACCAAGAAACCAGTGTTACAAGAAATGTTAAAGGGACTGATTTAAGGGGAAAAGAGAAGACCACAAATAGGAAAAATTATCTATTTCCACGATTAGAACGTAATGGATAAAAATGCACAAAAAAGATGTTAGATATGATATCAAAAACATAAAAGGAGGGAGGAGGGGAGTTAAAGAGTACAGCTTTCAGACAGAGGTCAAACTAAAGTGACCATCAATTCTGTATAGAAGAAGAAAGGAACAGAGAAGGACTACTAAAACACTGAGGAAAAACAAAGTTAAAAAATGGCAGTTAAGTACATACTTATCAATAGCTACTTTAAACTTCAATGGACTAAATGCTCCAATTAAAAGGCATAGGGTGGCTGACTGGATAAAAAAACAAGACCCATATATATGCTGCATAAAAGAGACACACTTCAGACCTAAAGACACTCACAAACTGAAAGTGAAGGGATGGAAAAAGATACTCCACGCAAATGGCAATGAAAAGAAAGCTGGGGTAGCAGTACTCATATCAGACAAAATAGACTTTAAAACAAAAACTGTAGAAAGAGACAAGGAAGGGCATTACATAATGATCAAGGGAACAATCCAACAAGAGGATATAACACTTGTAAATATCTACGCACCCAATGTAGGTGCACCTAAATATATAAAGCAATTATTAACAGACATAAAAACAGAAATAGACAGTAACACAATAATAGTAGGGGACTTTAACACTCCACTTACACCAACGGATAGATCATCCAAACAGAAGATCAATAAGGAAACATTGGCCTTAAACAACACCTTAGAACAGATGGACCTAGTAGATATATACAGAGCATTCCATCCAAAAACCGAAGAATACACGTTCTTTTCAGATGCACATGGAACATTCTCCAGGATTGATCACATATTAGGCCACAAAAGGAGTCTCCATAAATTTAAGAAGATTGAAATAATACCAAGCGTCTTTTCTGACCACAACGGTATGAAACTAGAAATCAACTATAGGAAGAAAATCAGAAAAGCCACAAATACATGGAGATTAAACAAAATGCTACTGAACAATGACTGGGTTAATGAAGAAATCAAAGAAGAAATCAAAAAATACCTGGAGACAAATGAAAATGAAAATACGACATGCCAGAATTTATGGGATACAGCAAAAGCGGTTCTAAGAGGGAAGTTTATAGCAATACAGGCCTATCTCAACAAACAAGAAAACTCTCAAATAAACAATCTAAAAATGCACCTAAAGGAACCGGAAAAAGAAGAACAAACAAAGTCCAAAATCCGTAGAAGAAGGGAAATAATGAAAATCAGAGCAGAAATAAATGAAATAGAGACCAAAAAAACAATAGAAAAAATTAATAAAACCAAGAGCTGGTTCTTTGAAAAGATCAACAAAATAGACAAACCTTTAGCTAGACTCACCAAGAAAAAAAGAGAGAAGGCACAAATAAGTAAAATCAGAAATGAAAGAGGAGAGGTTACAACAGACACCTCAGAAATACAAAAGATTATAAGAGAATACTATGAAAAACTATATGCCAACCAATTCGACAATCTGGAAGAAATGGATAAATTCTTAGAATCATACAACCTTCCAAAACTGGATCAAGAAGAAGTAGAGAATTTGAAAAGACCAATCACCATAAGGAGATCAAAACAGTAATCAAAAACCTCCCCAAAAATAAAAGTCCAGGACCAGACGGCTTCCCTGGTGAATTCTACCAAACATTCAAAGAAGACTTAATACCTATCCTTCTCAAACTCTTCCAAAATTGAGGAGGGGAAGCTCCCTAACTCATTCTACGAAGCTGACATTACCCTGATACCAAAACCAGACAAGGACAACACAAAAAAAGAAAATTACAGGCCAATATCACTGATGAACATCGATGCAAAAATCCTCAACAAAATAGTAGCAAATCGCATACAACAATACGTTAAAAAGATTATACACAATGATCAAGTGGGATTTATTCCAGGTATGCAGGGATGGTTTAACATTCGCAAATCAATCAACGTAATACACCACATTAATAAAATGAAGAACAACAATCACATGATCATCTCAATAGATGCAGAGAAAGCATTTGACAAGATCCAGCATCCATTTATGATAAAAACTCTGAATAAAATGGGTATAGAAGGAAAGTACCTCAACATAATAAAGACCATGTATGAGAAACCCACAGCTAATATCATCCTCAATGGTGAAAAACTGAAAGCTATCCCTCTAAGAACAGGAACCAGACAAGGATGCCCACTCTCACCACTCCTATTTAACATAGTACTGGAAGTCTGAGCCAGAGCAATCAGGCAAGAGAAAGAAATAAAAGGGATCCAAATTGGAAAGGAAGAAGTGAAACTGTCACTATTTGCAGATGACATGATTTTGTATATAGAAAACCCTAAAGAATCCACCAGACAACTTTTAGAAGTAATAAACGAATATGGTAAAGTTGCAGGATACAAAATCAACATACAAAAATCAGTTGCATTTCTGTACACTAACAACGAAGTAGCAGAAAGAGAAATTAAGAATACCATCCCATTTACAATTGCAACAAAAAGAATAAAATACCTAGGAATAAACTTAACCAAAGAGGTGAAAGATCTGTACACCGAAAACTATAAAACATTTCTGAAAGAAATTGAAGAAGACACAAAGAAATGGAAAGATATTCCGTGCTCTTGGATTGGAAGAATTAACATAGTTAAGATGTCCATACTTCCTAAAGCCATCTATAGATTCAATGCAATCCCTATCAAAGTTCCAACAACATTTTTCACAGAAATAGAACAAAGAATCCTAAAATTCATATGGAACAACAAAAGACCCCGAATAGGTAAAGGAATCCTGAGAAAAAAGAACAAAGCTGGAGGTATCACACTCCCTGATTTCAAAATATACTACAAAGCTATAGTAACCAAAACAGCATGGTACTGGCACAAAAACAGACACAGAGATCAATGGAATAGAATCGAAAGCCCAGAAATAAACCCACACATCTATGGACAGCTAATCTTTGACAAAGGAGCCAAGAACATACAATGGGGAAAAGAAAGTCTCTTCAACAAATGGTGTTGGGAAAACTGGATAGCCATATGCAAAAAAATGAAAGTAGATCCTTACCTTACACCATACAGAAAAATTAACTCCAAATGGATTAAAGACTTGAATGTAAGACCTGAAACTGTGAAAGTTCTAGAAGAAAACATAGGCAGTACGCTCTTCGACATCGGTCTTAGCAACATCTTTTGAAACACCACATCTGACCGGGCAAGAGAAACAATAGAAAAAATAAACAAATGGGACTACATCAAACTAAAAAGCTTCTGCACAACAAAGGAAACCATCAACAAAACGAAAAGACAACCTAACAATTGGGAGAAGATATTTGCAAACCATACATCTGATAAGGGCTTAATCTCCAAATTATATAAAGAACTCATGCATCTCAACAACAAAAAACTACCAACCCAACTAAAAAATGGGCAAAAGACCTGAACAGACATTTCTCCAAAGAAGATATACAGATGGCCAACAGACACATGAAAAGATGTTCAAAATCACTAACTATCAGGGAAATGCAAATCAAAACTACAATGAGATATCACGTCACGCCCGTCAGAATGGCTATAATTAACAAGACAGGAAACAACATGTGTTGGAGAGGATGTGGAGAGAAGGGAACTCTCATACACTGCTGGTGGGAGTGCAAACTGTTGCAGCCACTATGGAAAACAGTATGGAGATTCCTCAAAAAATCAACGATAGAACTACCATATGATCCAGCTATTCCACTGCTGAGTATTTATCCAAAGAACTTGAAAACACCAATTTGCAAAGGTACATGCACCCCTGTGTTCATTGCAGCCTTATTCACGATAGCCAAGACTTGGAAGTAACTTAAGTGCCCATCAAGGGACGAATGGATAAAGAAGCTGTGGTATATATACACAATGGAATACTACTCAGCCATAAGAAATGACGAAATCCAGCCATTTGTGACAACATGGATGGACATTGAGGGTATAATGCAAAGTGAAATAAGTCAGAGGGAGAAGGCCAAATACCGTATGATTTCCTTCATTAAGTAGTAGATAATAACAACAATAAACAAACACATAGGGACAGAGATTGGATTGGTGGTTACCAGAGGGGAAGGGGGGAGGGAGGAGGGTGAAAGGGATAATTGGGTACATGTGTGTGGTGATGTGTTGTAATTAGTATTTTGGTGGTGAACATGATGTAGTCCATGCGGAAATAGAAGTACAATGATGTACACCTGAAATTTTTGCAATGTTATAAACCAATGTTACTGCAATAAACAAAAAATTAAAAAAAAAAAAATCTGAACATAACTATGATTGCCATTTTAAAGTCCTTATCTAATAATTCAGTTATGTTATAATTTCTGTGTCTATTGCTATTGACTTGTTTTTACCCTGGTTATGAATCTCATATTCCTGTTACTTCTTATGTCTAGTAGTTTTGATTAGATGTTGGACATTATAAGTTTTCTGTTGTTATGTGGTTGTTTTTGTTGTCTTCCTTCAAAGCGTGTTCTTCTTTATTTTAGAAAACCTTTAAGTTCCTTATAGTTCTTTTGAGCATGTTTTAAGTTCCTTAGAACAAGTTTGGAATAGCCTTTACTCTGGCTGTTTTAGACTTACTGCTGTGGTTTATTCCTTCTGAAGTCTCTGCTAAATGACTCAGATGTTCAACAAGTACTCTTCACACCAGCAGGTGTGAACCCAGCTGTCTCCTAGCCCCTTGTGAGCTTCAGCCTACAGCTTCTTTGATGTTTCATGCCTGGTTTTATGGAGTGTCACTCTATGCATGTATTGCTCAATATCCATCAGCTGGCTCAATGTTAGCTCGACAAAGATTACTTGAGCTCTTTCTCCGTGTAGCTCCCACTTCTCTGAATATATATTCTGCAAATTCAAGGTGGCTTATCTTCCCTGAATTCCAATCTCTTTCTTCTCAATTCTGAGACTATTATGTTCTTCCTGGATTTCTTCTATCTACAGGGCAGGACACAACATTCTGTGAATATTTTTCATGTTTCTACATGGTTAAGGCTCTCTGGTCAAAGAGATACATGAATTATAAGATGATTGAATGACACACATACCTCGGAAGTTAGGAACTGTGTATTGCTTTCAAGGGATTTAAACAAAGTCTTCTCTCCATCGAAGCCATTTGCTTACCTTTTAAGAGTAATAAAACTCAGTGACATTTGTTTATATTCCACAGTGATGAAGGAAAACTAGAGACTTTCCTTTTCCTCCTCAGAGAGGAATTGTTTATATTTAAGAGTTCTTGCTTTCTGTAAAAGGTAGGATAGGCAGACGCGTCAACAGCTCCTGTATAAGACCAAAATTTCATCATTGTAGTTTCTCTCCCGTGGTGCAAATATATGCAGGTGATAGCTGGTTCTGAAGTGTCATCTCCTATGGAATTGGAGCATGGCGAGCTGACGCAAGATGTTCTGTGCATCAGTAAAATGTCTGTTCTCTTATCCAGAAGTCTTCTGTGTGTGTGTGTGTGTGTGTAGTTGTGTTTATCCGTGGTAAACTAACTTGTTATCTTGCAAGTAGGGTAAAATCTCAGACCCTTTATGGTTTCTGACTTAACAGACACCATGGCCAGAGAGAGACCCCCAGAGATAAGCCATGATCATCATAAGACTCATCTCATTTGCTTGCCTTCTCTTAGATATTATATTCTTTAGCTGTCTAAATATGTCCAATATCTAAAAACGTTTGTTTCATATGTTTTGTCCTGTTATTTACTCCAAGAGATAATTGCAGTGCCGTTGTTTCTTCATGGCCAGAAAGCAAAGTTCCACTTTCGTTTTTAAATTTCATACACTTTATATACAAAATACTGTGCAGAGACTGGTTGGTTTGGGTACTTAAGGATTATTCTAATGGAAGTATATAATCAGACAAATTTGTGTTATATGCTGGCCTTGATATTTATAAACTGAATAAGCCAGGACAATTACTGAAACCTCTTAAGTCTAATTCTTCATGAAAATAATAATTGCTAATATGAACATTTGCTATAGATTATAAATTTTAAAATATATAATAAACCTTGTATACAACAGGTGCTCAAGTGTATGTGCTCTTACTTTATCATTTTTTCATTTTATTTTATATCACGTGTGATTTCCTAGACAGTGTTAAGTTTTTAAGAGCTTCTTAACCTTTTGAATTCTTTTCCCATTTTTAGGATTTTAGGAAATGGGATATTACCACTTTTTCTTATCTAATTTTTAAAGTTTATATTCCTAATGGATAATGCACTTTCTAAAATGCCTAACATTTTATCCTCTGTCTTTCACAAATGAAGAATGAGTAAACACTACATCTTAAGGATGCTCACACTTTTTTTTATGTCAACAAATACTCTTTGGTTGATTATATTTGTTCTAGATTATATATTATGTTTTATATTTCTGTTACATTCAGAGGAGTTTCTATTTTCAACTAAGGAGCCTGATACACTGCTATAAGAAATATAAAACTACCAGACTGTATATAGGCATTTGTAGTATTCCTCTTTGAGAAGGAGAGTTTTTAAAAGATGTGTTTTATTTGTTAACGAGAAATTTTTAAAAGTAGTGAAAATACCTGGACTTGAGGAAGAGAAGTTTTTGGGAAAATTCAATTTATAAATAACTCAGGTATTTCAAAATTTGCCTAGGTTCGTATCTGACAATAATTTTTTCTTTAAGGGTAATTACCTCCACTCTAAAGTGCAGTGACATGGAGGAATGTAACAAGAATAAGATATGATGTTGCTTAGACGACTGGTGAGAGTGTAAGGATTTTGAGTGGTTCAGAGAAGCAGAAATAAACGTTGATTAGAGGTCACATTTTTGGTTGTCTTAGCAGGAGTGGGTAGCACTGATTCTTGTTTGGTGATGAACACTATAATTGTTAATAAGATAATTGAGACTAAAAACTATCTCTAATAGGTCAGTATCACAATACAGTTTATTTGAAAATAAAATCTTCAGTAGAGAGTATTTTTTTAATGTTTATTGGAGTTATCATCCAAGACACATAATGTTGTTATCCTGGGGAAAGGAAAAAGATGAAAAGGAGGATAATTAAAATGGAATGGCCAGGGCAGAATATATCTCTTGTTTGATTATGGGTCATCATATTAGGAAGTCCTCAGTGATGTTATAGTAACTGAAAAAATGGTTCTTTAGCAGAATGAGATATTTGTCTGTAAAAATAATATTAAGCAACACTAAGAACGGAGAGGCTGAAGTATTTTCATGTTGTATTGAATCAGTTCTTTAAGAATTCATAGAGAGGAAAATGGAAACAGCCTGGTTGACACTAATGTGTAATTATCACCAAAATCATTAAAGCATTTTTATACTCATTGAAAAACATGACATAAATTTTGAGTCCATTAAATTTCAGTGAAGTCCTTGTGGTAGCCTAGATGATTTGAAGGAGAGCATGTTCTAACATAAACTGCACTTGCTCCCTTGTATGTCAACACATTCATTACTAACATGACATTTTCACCAATGTAATTTCATGCCACGTACTCTACTAGGGTTTAATGAGTAATTTGGGATTTTAAATCATTTGAAATAAATATTTTATAATTTTTTATTTACTTGTTTTTATTTTTATCCAAATTGCTTATGCATATATTCACCCAAGAGCAAAAGAAGACACTGTTGTGTCAGGTAAATATTAGTAGAAATTTTCTCAGGCCACTTTCTCCTTTTGACCAAGTTCCTTAAATTACTGTACACCAGAAGACCAAAAACAAACACAATGGCACAAAGAAGGAATAAAAGCAAAACAAGACTATGTTGCAAAAATTTATGCAAAGCATGGAAAAATGTGATTTCAATCAAATGATGGGAAGTTTAAGTTTAAATTGTTAGTGTGACTTAAAAAAATGTTACCCCATAAATAGTCTAAGCTGTGTTCATGGCTCTATTCGTTAAAATAATATTCCACATACTTTTATAGCTATGTGTCAGTGGAGTTTTACCATCCCAACGTTAAGCAGAGATTCATAGCCCGTCCCCCTCCCCAAATTCTTCTGAAAAAAGCATCACTGCCTAAATTATAAAAAACATAAATGTTTAAGTTAAAATTTCAAAACTGTAATAATATTATTATTGTTGGAATCAAAACTGTAGCTTTTTTCACACTGAATGCACTAATAATCAAACATAGCACAAAAAGAAAATATCTAAGTCTTTATTAATTTAGTAAGCTCATATATGAGAGAACGAGGACAAACTTCTTAGAAACGGTTTATACTATATTATTTCTTTCCCACATTTACCTTGAGGTAATTTGACATAGGAGAAAAAACCTGCATATATACCTTGTTTCTTTTAGTTAATGTCTAGTAATTATTCTGTCAGATAATCTGATTGAAATAGAAGACTGAGTGATCCAGTGGTCATATAAGAAGTATTAGATTTAAATATTAGATATAAAATAAATTTCAAGCCCAGAAATACTTTTATGGACCTCAGACATCCGGACAGCTTGCCCTTCTCTTAGTGTAATTAAAAAAATTGCCGAATATATAATACAATGAACTCTAACCACCAATGTCCTAGATTTTTACCAATTTAGTCACCTTATGAGTTTTGAGAAGCTAATTTGACCACTTGAAGATATTTGACTACTAGAAAACTTTGTAGCTAGGAATTTACAATGAGAAGTCAAAAAGTTCATTTGGGAAATGCCAATTTCAAGGGTATACTAAGTAGGTATATACATGGCCCACCTACTTTTATATTGTTACTCTATATTTTCATTATTGCTTGTGGGTTTGTATAACCTATGCACTTTATTTTTTAAATAAATACTTCAGTTAAGGATGAAAAAGATACAATCACTTTGCAAAATAGTTTGATAGATTTTTAAAGTTAAACATGTGCCTACTCTATAATCCAGCCATTCATTCCTAGAAAGAAAGGAATATATGGCCACACAAAGACTTGTATGTAAATGTCCATACCAATTCGTTGGCTAAAAATTGAAAACAACACAAATATCCATCGACAGATGAATGGAAAAACAAATTCGGTATATCCATACAATAGGATACTATTCAGCAATATAAAGGAATGAACTATTGAGACATGTGATAAAATGGATGAATCTCAAAATAATTGTGTGGCATAAAAAGGGCAGACCAAAAAGATAATATACTGTATTATTCAGTTTCTACGAAATTCTAGATAATGTAATCTCATCTATAGTGACAGAAGGAAGATCAGTAGATGTTTGCTTAGGAATGAGGGATGTGCTTGAAGGGCAGGAGGGATTGCAAAGTGGCATCAGGATACTGTTAGTATGATGGATATGTTCACTATCTTGATTGTGGTGATGGGATGATTTCACACACACACATACCTCAAAACATTCAATTGTACACTTTAAACATACACAATTTATTATTTTTCAATTATACCTCAATTAAACTGTTTAAAAAATTAGCCACAAAGTAATGGGTAATGTTTATTTAGAGAACAGTGAACAGATGTATACATGTGAAATGGATCTTTAGGTGCATATGGAGTTTTGGAGGAGACATTTGCTTTAAACTTTTGAAAATGCTTTTTGTTTGTTAGTATTTTTTCTCTATTACATAAAGAAAAATAAGGCTCATTATCTTGCTTTTTCTTAATTAGGTTTTGATGCTTGTGAAAATAGTAGAGCTCTATGTATTGAGTACTGGAATGACTGCCAAAGAGGACAAGATACCCCAAAGCCATCTAAAAACTGCAATTGTAAATGAAGGATAACTTGCTTTAATATTTTAATAGGCTATTTTTGTATGGTCTTTATCAGCATGTGCATGAACAACAGCCATAAAAAATGCTGCACAATACAAAAATGACTAATAGATCTAATTATAACTCAAGGAACCACATGAAATGCTTAAAAGGGGTAAATATAACAACAAAATAGCAGTTATAGGCAGAGGCTTACTATGCTACTTTTAGGATTACACTTACAAAGAATCGCATTTGGTGAACTATATCTGGATTCCTTTAAGTATATACTTAGAATAGAAAGAAACAATTAAAAATCACTATAAATTTTTTATGTAAACATTTATATTAGAATAGTTTTAGTTTTACAGAAAAGTTACAAATATAGTACAGAGAGTTTCCACATACCCCCATACCCAGTTTCCCCTTTTATTAGTATCTTACATTTATATGATGCATTTGTACCAAGTAATGAACGAATATTGAGAAATTGTTATTAACCAAAGTACATACTTTATCTGGGATTTTTTTTTTTTTTCTACTTTTTACCTCATGAACTTTTTCTGTCCCAGGATCTCATCCAGTATCTTGCATTTTATTCAGTCATCTTATCTCCTCAGGCTCCTCTAGATTGTGACAGTTTCTCAGATGTTTCTTGATTTTGATCACCTTGCAAGTTTTGAGGACTACAGGTCAGGGACTTGGTAGAATGTCCCAATATTGGATTGTCTGAAGTTATCTCGTGATTAGACAGTGGTTATGGAGTTTGAGAGGAAGATCGCAAAGGTAAAGTGCCAGTCACATCACATCATGTGGAGGGTACATAGTATCATCACATAGAAAAATAAAAATACTATTTATTTTATTAAATTCCATACACTACCAAATCAGCTAACTCTTGGATTTTCTTGCACATGATACTTATTCACTCCGTGCACAGTAGGCGGAGGCAGGGTGGATAAATATTTTCTAAAATAAGTAGTGCAGCTTTCTTTTGAAAATTGTCATAAAACTATTTGACTTACATGAATTAGTTTAAAACCATAAACAATTCCTTAGCAAGCATAAATCAACCTACTTTCATCGTTATTTTTGTTTCATTCTTTGTTTATTTAATTTTGTTTTTATTTTAGTTGTTTATTCTATGGAAATTCTCTAAACTTTCTTTTCTGTGTTTACTTCTTAAAAATTAGTTTACTGAGAAAAACTTCATCATGACCAAGTGGAATTTACCCCAGAAACACAAGATTGGTTCAATTCTAGGGAGATCTTTAATATTAATACACTATACTAATAGATCTAAATAATAAAATACTTTAATTACCTCAATGAAACAGAAAAAATCCTTCTGACAAAAGCCAACAGCCATTAGTGATTTTAAAAACTCAAGAAAATACAAATTAAGGGATATTTTCTTAACGTGATTATATATGTCACCAATGCAATTAGGCAGGATAAATCAAAGAGAGTTATTAGAGTTGGTGACGAAAGAGTAAAATTATCTCTACTTGCAAATGATATGATACTATACCTAGAATACCCTGATCAGGAGTCAACAAACTATGGCCCATGGATCTACTCAGGCTCAAAGCTGAATTTCTCTGTGAAAATTGCTCTTGGCCGGAGAGACAGTTCTGCCAAAGTTTCATCCTTCCCATGGGGCGGCTTGCATCTAATTACTGATCAATCCTGGTGGTTAAAGCCAAGTTCCCTTGCTTTCTGGATCCCAGCTCCAGAGATCCTCTCATCCTTTATAAGTATTATGCTTAAGAGGATTCTCTAATAAAACTTTCTGTGTACAAACATCTATCTCAAAATGTTTTTTACAGGACACTTGATCTAAGATATATTTAAAGTATATATTAATATAATGCCATTCAATATATATATGAAAACTTCTAGAAGAAAACACAGAAGAATATCTTCAAAATCATGGGGTAGGGAAATGTTTATTAGAAAGGACACAAAAAGCATTAACCATAAAATTAAGATGATAACTTGGACTCATCAAATTACAAATGTCTGCTCTGGATAAATACCATTAATAAAATGAAGAAGCAAGACACAAACTAGGAGGAAATATTTGCAATACATGTATCTGAAAAAATAATTGAATCTAGACTAAATAAAGAGCTCAATAATAAACAAATACAATAATAAACAATAAATGAGGAAAACGCTTGAACAGACACAGTCACAAAGGGAAAAAGTATTATATGAATGATGAACGAGACGTAGGTCAATAAGCAAATAAGTAGTCATTGGGGAAATGCAGATTAAAAACATTGCATGCTTGCAAGAATGGCTAAAATTTAAAAGATTAATACACCAAATGTTGGTAAGAACTTAGAACAACTAGAAAGTTTATCAATTATTGATTAGAGTATAATACAGTGCAGCCACATTGGAAATTAAGCTGTTTGTATTTAAACAGTTTCTTATACAGTTAAATATACATCTACCTAGGTATCTAGCAACTCCACTCCTGGTTATTTACCAAAGATTAATAAAAATATACACACAAAAAAATATTTAAACAAAAATGTTATAGACGGTTTTCTTCATAATAGCAAAACAATGGAAACAGTTCAAATATCCATCAGCAAGTCAAATGTTTAACAATTATGCTATATTTGTACAATGAAATACTGTACTAATTAATAATAGAAATAAACAAATTACTGATACAGTCAACCTGATCAATCTCTAGACATTATGTTGAGTGAATGAAACCAGATACAAAAGAATACCTACTGCCTTATTTGACTTACATGAAACTTTAGAACAGGCAAACTAATCTATGGTCATAAACATCAGATCAGTAATTGTCCTGTGTTAAGAACCTTGAGGGAACTGTCCAAGGCATTTGATGTATTCTATATATTGAGTAATGTCGTGGTTACATGGTACACAAGAACATATATATGCCAAAACACATCTATCTGTACACTTAATGTTTGTGCAGTTTATTAAAGATAAGTACTTTTATAGGTAATTTATAATTCAATTAAATTCATTTTTAAAAAGTACAATTGTCACAGAAAAAATCCACAGTAAAGGCAATTGGCAAACCACTCCTTAAGGATCAACACAGTTATACCAACTGATAGCAGAAACTTCTAAGAGATTTAAAGAGAAAAATCAGGAAGATGAGCATCTTGATAAAGAGCCTTGTGGAGTTATTTGAATAGGCGTGCAAGTACTGTGTATGATCTGAGGTAATATGACTGAGAAATATAGGAAAATGGGATTATTGGGTAAAGAACAGTACAGATGAGACATTAAAAGACAGTTGGGCAGAACAATGATAAATGAAATTTAGACCTAGATCAGATGTTATTCTAATGGCAGAATACCTTCTGGGCTGGATTATTAATCTCAAAGAATTGAACGTGAACCAGATTACAAGATTTCACATCTTTCATAATGGGAAAACAACCAATCAAATCTTTATAGGAAAACAAAAACAAAAACAAAACAAAAACAAATGACCTAACCAAAAATCAAGGCAGAGGAAAAAGAAATAAAACATTGGATTCTAACAAATGGTACTAGCCTACATTAAAAGAGGGGGAAAAGAACCTAACTTGAGAAGTAGGTTCCAAGAAAAAAAAGAAAGAAAAAAGCAAAAGAGAATGCTTAAAAAAGCAATGCCTTAGGGGCCAGCTGGTGGTATAGCAGTTAAGTGCCTGCACTCCGCTTCCGGAGTTCGCAGGTTCAGATCCCAGGCTCGTACTGATGCACTGCTTGTCAAGCCATGCGTCCCATATAAAGTAGAAGAAGATGGGCACGGATGTTAGTCCAGGGCCAATCTTCCTCCCCAAAAAAGCAATGCCTTAGAGAACATATGGCAGATAAACTGGTTTTCAATAGGTTCTTTACCACAAGACTCAGAGGCATCTGTTCAGATGTTGGTTATCTGGCTTTCTGTTGAGGCTGGAATCTGGTAGACTGGCATTGTCTAACCCTCATCAATTTAGGTACCACTGGGTCTTTGGTATGGGGTTTGACAACATAAAGTACTGTTTTGGAAAAATAATTTTGCCTGAACTAAGTGCACTGTAGGCTGAAGAATGACATGTAAAAAAAATAAATTTAGTTGGTTGGGGACTTAGTTTTTCATAATTAAATATATTCTTTTAACTGAGCTATTTAAGAATGGGGATCATGAAAATTGGTTTTAATCTGCATTTCTCTGATGACTACTTATATCTGTATCTTACTGATCATTCATATACGTTTTCCCTTTGTGATTGTGTCTTTTCCCCGTTTATTGCGTTTTTGTTTTTTATTGAGCTCATTACAACTTTTGGGATCCTAAAGGACCTCTTCCTAGTGAGCGTAGGTCATATTAGTTAAAGCATATGCTCAATTCCACCCAGGCATTATTCTTGATGAAATTTAACATAATAAGAAATTAGGGACAATTTCATTTCTTTGGATTTTACATTATTTAAAGTAAAGAATTTAGGAATGTATACTTTAATGCCAGCCTTGGTGGTCCAGTGGTTAAGATCTGGCGCTCTCACCACTGCGGCCCTAGTTCGTGTCCTAGTTAAGGAACCACACCACTTGCCTGTAGGTTGTCAAACTGTGGCAGCTGTGTGGTGCTGTGATGCTGAAAGCTATGCCTCTGGTATTTCAAATACCAGCAGGGTCAACCATAATGGAGAGGTTTCAGGGAAGCTTCCAGCCTAAGACAGACTAGGAAGAAGGACCTGGCCACCCACTTCTGAAAATATTGGCCATGAAAACCTGAATGGCAGTGGAGCATTATCTGATATAGCAACAGAAGGTGAGAGGATGGCACAAAAAGATAGGGCAGTGTTCTGCTCTGCTGTATACAGGGTCACTAGGGGTCAGAATCCTCTTGATGGCACTAGCAAATACTTTAACACGTCATAATAAAATAGTCTTATTTTCAACATAATCTCTTTCATCTTTTGACTTTAATTTATAAGGGGATTTAATCTTTTTACTTTCATTTTTCTGGGGATTTTGTAAAGAAAGAGTCAGATTTTGGTTATCTCCATATAATTGACATTTTATTATTGAAATTTTTACATTCTTTTAGTGTCATTCTAGAATTTTTGATGAACTATACTAGACAATATGATTGAGTATGACTGGGGCAAAGAAACAGAATGTGAGTAATATTTCATCTTTTTGTTCAAAGAGCGTTGAAATTCATTTAACTACTCTTCAGAAGCACTTCTTACTCTCTGAACACCAAAGGTATACTGCCCACGCACACTACCATTCTCGAAGGATGGCTCTTTGTTATTAGGAACTGGCCTTATGAAAGTGGGCTAGGACGTCCCTAAGAAACTGCTGATCTTCACAGAGAGGAAGAGCCAGACTCTGGTTAGTAGTTAAGAGCAATAAATTATGAAAAAGACAAACTGAGGTAGAACCTTATTTTTCCATTCATTTTTTTTTCAGCGTTGAGAGTGCTCCATTAGAATAGCAATCCTCTCTCCACCGATTCACTCTACGGAAAGAGGAATATCTCATCTGATAGGTGAGTTTCAAAGAGAAAGACTAAGGAACATGGCTGAACCCCTTCCTAGTCTTCCTAGTCCTTCTTCTGTTCTGGTATCTGTCTGCAGAGCATATGTTCTTGCTACTTCCCTCGTTTAACTTTTACAAGTCCAGCCACTTCCCACCCCGCTTGGTGATTCCAGCCTTGCCTTTAACACAGTAATTGTAATTATTCACTTTTGAGTGCAGTTTCCCTAAGCTATTGGGCTAGGGCTAAGCCACGACTTCCCCTATGGCTTCACCAATAAGAAAGGTGATATCATGACCACCTTCTGCCAGGCTCCTTTATCAATCTCTCTGTTAGTTACAAACCCAGTCAAGGAAGACAGCTGTGATTTATTGACACCTCTAATACTCCAAATGGTATAGTATGTTGTAAACGCTCTTTGATAATTTACATTCTGATTCACTCCCACAGTGCCATTTTCCAATGGGTCTTACTTGTTTCATTTTAATGTAAGGATGACAGAAAGAACTCTACCTTAAAAACAGTATGGAAACTTCAGGGCTGACGAAGTAGGAATTGATTCTTTAACTGGAAGTTTGTAGTAGAGTGAGATCTTTGGCCTGGTCCTATGACTATATACATTTATTACACTCCACTTTCTCTCCTCTACTTCCATTCTCCATACAGCAACCAAAGAAGATCTCAATGCAAATTTAATTGAATGACTCCCTTGTTTAACAACATGAGCTGTTTTTCCATTGCACCTAGGATTAAGACCAAAAAACAACATGGGTTCCAAAGCGCTAAAAAAGCTGGTCCCTGAGAAACTGCAGACTCATCTATTGCAATCTTTCCCTAGTTTTTTGTTTCCCCCAGACTGGCCTTCTTTCAATTTTCCAAGTGCTTCCTGCACAACCCTTACCACAGACTTTCTGCACCTGTGATTCTTTCCCCCAGCATAATACTACAGAAGAATACAGAATAATTTCCTCACTACTCCACATATCCTACTCCCATGTCACCTATTTAACACTAGATTTCCATGAAAATATTACTTTTTCAGGATTATGGTGAGCCACAGCACCTGTAAGTCCTGTAATCCTCTTGGTTTTTGGGTGTGTGTGTACAAATGAACATTTTTACTTCACAGATTGATAATGTATATATGTAATATAATATACACACACACATATGTGTGTATGTGTGTTTGTGTGCGTGTGTATAATGTTGTTGCTGTTGTTTGTTTTTCTGATACATTTGGTTAAAGTCTGTCCTCCCCAGGCAACTGTAAGCTCCATGAGAGCAGGAGAAAGTTAGACGAGCTAGATTTCCTCACTGCTCTGTTGCCAGTACCCAGCAGAAGGCCTAAAGCTTCTGGGCTCCTATTGAATCTTGAATAAATGAAAAAATTGCCTCATCTATTTTATATTCTTTATTACACTAAAAGTAATTTTGTGTGTATGTGCCTGCATACACAAGAGGGTTTGGATGACTTAGACAACCTGCAAATGCTTAAAAAATTAATGAGGGAATAAAATACATGCCAGATGTTTCTTCCATTTGGCAACTGTCTGGACCCTGAAAAAGTCTTTTAATATGGGTCTTTGTGTTTCTTGACTCCTTAGTTTACTCTTAACTTTTATTCAAAAGATTGTTCCGAAAAGAGCATGATGAATCTAAGGACATTTAGTCCCAAGGGGAAGAAAACAATCTTAAATTGGATTAAAGCTTAACGAAATATTTAACCACTGCATCTTACTATAGCATTTGCAAGTTGTATCTGAGCATCCTAATAATTTTAAAATCATTCTCCTCATCTCAATCAGTGAAGGGCTATGAAAAAGTTCTCATTTTATGATCCGGAAAGTCTCATGCAAAAGAAAAGAAATTAGGTTATAAAAGGAAGATACTGTATAACTTGCCTAATGGCCTGTAATCTGCTAAAAGTACAGCTGCGGTGGGCTGTTTAACAGGTGCTATGATTATGGAGTGTAACAAACATGTTAGGCTTTGTAGTGCATTTAATACCTTATAAACAATTGGGCTAATTTAGATGAGGCTAATGAATTAGTTCAAATGACGATCTTGTAAAAGGCCTGTGATTATGCTGTGCAAATTTGACTGAAATCCTAAGCTTAGCAATGTGTTCAGCTTTAAAATGAGTAGAATACTATTTTTAATATTCCAGCGCTGAATTCTAATGTTATTCCTTCCATAAAGAACATTGTACTTTTGAATGGGGCTAATCATTCGCATGGTATTCTAGCAGTCTCCATGAACACAAAACCATGGCTTAGAATGTTCCAACAATTCTACCATAACAGCCCATGTACTCTGAAAATGGGCATAAATCCTTGCCCTGAAACTATCAGAGCAAATAATTTGGGATTTTTCCTGCCAAGCAATTAACCACACACGTTTACTTAAGCACCTTTGAGTAAAGTGACAGGATTTTATGCAAATTTAAAGTTAATTACTTAATAATTGAAGGAAGTCTTTCTGAAATCACTGACTGAATACTAGAATATGTGGCCCAAAGGCAGAAAAAACAAGAAATATAAATAATAGAACCAAGATATACTTTGGAAATTCACTAAACTTCAAGAATAAAGAATGGACACAAGGGTCATTTAGGGAAAATAAGAAAAATAGTAAGTCACCTGGCATAGGCAGTGATACAGTAGGGATCCAAATGACAATGTCTAGGGAGGTATTGGCTTGATAATTCTGGAATACAGAAGACAAGACCCGTCTAAAGGTACAAATTTAAGAATTATTAGATATATTTTTAGCCATTTGCATAGGTAAGCTCAATTAAAAATAAGTGTAGCAGGGGCCAGCCTGGTGGCATAGTGGTTTAGTTTGCATGCTCTGCTTTGGTGGCCGGGGTTTGCAGGTTCTGATCCCGAGCACGGACCTACACATTGCTTATCAAGCCATGCTGTGGCAGAAGTCCCACATGAAATAGAAGATGGTGGGAATGGATGTTAGCCCAGAGCCAATCTTGCTCAGCAAAAAAAAAGTGTAGCAAGAGGTGGAAAAAAGCTTCAGGAGTAACTACCGAACAGCAATTACATGTAGATGTGGAGAGAAGATACAACAAAAACCAACAGATTGTGGTGTTGTGGAGACCAATAGAGTGAGTGTTCTGAGATGTGGAAATATAGTGATCAAGGCTCTGTTGAATATTATTGAGGAAATAACAATATTCATTAGACTTGAGCATGTTGGTTGAGTTGTAATGGAAAAAGCATAATTGGAGAGGGCTAAATGGTAAACTGAGACTTACATCTCTGGCAATACGTGAGCCAGATGAACTGAAAAATTAATTTGCTTTTGCTACTAATCACCTAAAAATTCTATATAAAACTAATTAAACATCAACGAAAATCCAATGCTGAACTTTGAAGAATGTAAGCGGAAAGTTTATGGGAACAGAGATTAAAAGAAAACTGAAATTATGATTGGTGTTAATCATAGTCATAATCATTAAAATAGCACTAATTCTTGAATTAAATTTTATCTCATTGAAACACCTAGAGTGATTTTCTGAGGTTCCACTTAAAAAGTTAGAAAAATAGCAACAGATCAAACCAAAGGAAAAGAGACAAAATAAATAAAAAATATAAGCACAAAAATTCTAAAGAAAACACTTAAAGGCATTATAGACAGAATCAACAATAATAAAATCTTGTCAAAACTGATGAAGAGAAAGTATAAATAAAGAATTAAGGGTATGCAAAATATGAAAAATTGGCATTTATATCAGATACATACAACATATTTAAAATTTAAAGTAAAAAATTTATGCCAATAAAATTAAAACTTGAATAATTTCCAAGGAAAACACAGCTTTACCAAACTGATATGAAAGGAAATAGAATATGTAATTATAACTAAAATAACTTGTAAAAATTTGCAACAATAAAAAATAATACAGACACACAAGGCCCTTTGTTTTAGTGATCGGTTCCTCTCAACTTTCCAGAACAGTTTATATGTATATCTTATATGAACTATTCTTTAAAAAAGAATTCTCCAAACCTATTTAAAAGGCTGATATAATCTTGAAACCAAACCTAGCCAAGACAATACATGTAATTATAGGCTAATATAATGAATATGATGCAATCAAAAATTTAAAAATCCTCTAATATTTTTACAATGCATTAGAATCAAGTGAGGTACAGTTTAGGAATGAAAGGGTTAACATTAGAAAATAAGAAAGGTAATCATATTAACAGTTTAAATAATGAAACCATATGATCATCTCAGTGGATGCAGCAATTAATTTGAATGATTTTATAGCCACCAGTAAAAAAATAAAAGTAAATAATTCTATAGCACAAGTGCTGTCTATGAGAAATCTCAAGTAACATAATATTTAATGGTGAAAAAAAAAGTATTCTCCTTAATATAAGGGGATAAATGGATGTTGCCTGGCATCACCTCTTCACACGCGCACACACACACACACACACACATACACAAAAGACATAAAGATTGGAATGGAAAAAACACAGACATCATTATATGTACTCAATAAGATATGTTTAAATAAATAAGAAAATTCAGTAAATTTCCAAGAATAACATCACTATGCAAAAATAAAATGCTGTCTTATACTCCAGAAGCAGGTTTATAGAAGACATTGTAAAGAAGTAAATATTATTTACAATGGCAACAGAAATATAAAGAAACTAATAATTCTAAGAGAAGATGAGCAAGACTTTTATGGATAAAATTAGAAAACTATACTGTAAGACACTAAGGAAAACTAAAATAGGAGGAGAGAAATAGCATTTTACAAACAAAAGATTCAATATCATAAAAAACAATTCTCTTTCACATTAATATCTGAATTTAATAAAAAGATCAAGAAGGATGTTGCAGATATGGATAAGTTGATTCTGGGATTTATAAGGAAAATCAAAGAGCATGAATATCAAAGAATATTTTGATGAAAAACAAAATGGGCTAACCCATCCTAACAGATAGCAAACTGGTTAAAAAGGGATGATGACTTACATTTCCAACCGTGGAGTAACTGGACCATACTTACCACCTTGCCAGAAACAAAGAGAAAACTGGAAAGGAAAAAGGCAATGACTTTTAAACATTGGACAAACGTAGCCCTCAGCCTCAACCATCATTTCTTTTCCACTGCCGTCTCTTTACCAGGTCCTAGGACACCCAACAGTGAAATGGAATCTGCAATCTTTAGGGGAAAACCTACAGATATTGGGTAAGCCAGAAAGAGAGTCAGAGAATCACATTGATGGCATTGTTATTATCCTCATGATGATCATCATCATCATCGTCCTGGATGTGGCTCACCAAGTTTATCACGAGCAAGATGAAAAAGAATAGAAAGGTGACTAGGAATACATTCTACATAATAACCAAGTAACAAAGAATTATAGCATCTTAAAAAGAGGTGAAGAACCCAGTCCAGAAAAAAAGCACAATACATAGAAAAGAAGAAAATTCTGCATTAGAGCACGATGCTTTAGGAGAAATATAACTGCATGGCATACTTAAATACATCAAAATAAGTCTGAGCTTAGAAGAATCCGTTACTCTAAATATATTCAATTTAATGTATGTCAACTTGCAAAAATGTATAAAGTAAAAATTATACTTATTTCACATAAATGAGGCCTGAAATTTAAGTAGAGTTCAACAATGTGTTGAAAAAATTATCTTCTGCTGAAGTGTAATTTTTATGCTATACCTGTTAAACAATTACACCCAGCCAACCTTAATGTTTTCATTAATTTGGAATTCTTAGATAAGTTATTGTACATCCATATGGTGCAATAATGTACTCACAAAAATTTTGGTTTTCAAGGAATATATAAGATGATAAAATATTAATTAAAAAAAGAAAATATATATAAAATATAATTTTCACTTGCATATATAATATCTATATACTTGTATATACATATATATATATACACCTTTGTATTATATATGCATTTAATAATTACTTTAAGGAAATAAATAAAGTGTTTAACACAATATAGTAAACTATATATTGTAAAGTTTCTGGCTTTATATTTTTCTGTATTTCCCAAATTCTACCTATGTGACTTTTATAATTAAGAAAAACACATTATAAATTTGAACAAAGGGATGAAAGTGAAAAACACCACTTCAGTGTCTCCTTCATTACATATTTTTCAACCAATATCTAAGCAATATTTTCCATGGGAATATGTCTCAAGTCATCTTATTAAAGCCCTTTAGGAATTTCATTGTGAAAAAATAATATAGGCTGTCTTAGTCTGCCTAGCCTGCTATAACAAAATACATAGACTTGGGTACCTTAAACAGACATTTATTCCTCACAGGTCTGGATGTTGGAAAATCTGAGATCAAAGTGCCAGCATATTCCATTGTTGGTGGTATAGCATCTTCTCTCTGTATCCTCACAAAGCAGAGAGAGAGATCCTCTTCCTTTAAGAACACTAATCCCATCATAGGGGTCCCACCCTCACGACCTCAACTAAACTTAATTGCTGCCCAATGGCCCCACCTCTAAATACCGTTACATTGGAGGTTAGGGCTTCAACATATGAATTTGGAGGGGGACACACACATTCAGTCCATAACTTAAGTGCTTATAGATCTTAGCAAACTGAAAACTTGGAATGAGCTGACACTTTACCAAGGAGGCAAAGGATAGCATATTCACTTTGTGATCAAAGTGTTAGGGTCACACTTGGCAAGCAAGTGAAATAAATGCTGGGTGGTTCACTAGTAAATAGCAGCAGTCTACAGGGGAGATGTTATAATCACAGTGGAGTAGTAGAGAGAAGCAAAATTTAGACATCAGTGGCAACTGATTTAATGAGAGACAGAAAAATAGAGAATGGTTAAATGCCTCTGCTAATTTTTTCCTAGTAATCATATTTTTGGTGAAATTGTGATACCTTGTTCTAATGAGAACCTTCATGGGCTCCATTTTATCACACAGAGACTTTTTGTACTATATAACATGATGCTGGTAGAGCTATGGTTAGTGTACAAGACTCAAGTCTTAGATTTGGGGGAGGGACCATGACTCTCTCATTGTGGCTCACATCAGGCCTTCATTCACCAGATTTACAGTTTTCTTTTTCTGTTATATAGATCCAAATAGGAGTAAATGGGCTGTTCACACTTTGGTTTTTTAAAACCTACAATTTCAGTTAGTCACTGAAAAAATGTCCCTGCTGCTCACACCATTCATATACCTATATTGCCTTTAACGACAACGTCAACAGCACCAATAAAACCAAGAATCCCATTTCAAAAGCAGCATCTTCTACCTTCATTCCCAAACTACAGAGAAAAAAACACTATAGCACTTTTCAAATATGCTGAATCTGTCTTCAAAAGTGTTTTCCAAAATGCCTTGAGTGAAGAAACTGTGTTCTATGTCTTCTGGTATGCATTTAGATGGTAGCTGAGCAGGCCATGAAATATCTCCTTTATATTATTTATGCTATTTCCATAGATATTTTGATGAATTCTTCTATGTCTCCATATAAGACCAAGGAATCTCTGGCATCTCAGCTTCATTTACACTGAATCTAGGTTATAGGCCACCAATCAAAACCAAACAACTGTTATAGCCATTTATAGCTTCTGGAGCTAGTATAATGATTGAAAAAAATCTCTATTCAGTTCATATCAATATATTTAGCCAATATAAAATCATCTTCCCTTATATATTTAACGCAAGACGTATATATTCTCATACACATTTCTCAATTCTTACTGTTATAAATTAACAAAATGTTTGAATTCTTTTACTGTATAATCTTTATCCTTTAAGTTCCTGATACCCTGAAGCATATGGGAATTTGACTCTAGGTATTGATCTGGAGGCTGTGAAGAGTGAAAGGGGAGAGTCATCAGGAGAAATGGCATTATTTTGCATGGGAACACTTCAGGTATGGTTTTATATAAAGGTAAAAACAGCCTCAGTATTTCAGGAGGTGAAGAAATTTTATGCTTCTGCTGGCAAGGAAGTTTCAGTGGGATTTGAGTTTTCATTATTTGCAGTCATCCAAATTCTTCCATGCTTCCCACACTCTTAACCAAAATTTTATCTGGCTTGGAAAGGATGTGAATTTTAAACCTAAATTTTCATTAAATCACATCTGCACCTGCAAGATATACAGTACATTTAAAGCAGTCACAGAGGCTTCTTGATTCTCTGACAAAGACTTAAGCTGATAATTTAAAATCTTTACATATTTAATTCATTATTTTGCCCAGTTAAAAGGAATCAGCCCACTCCATAGTCTTGAATTTCTTGTGTCTCTTAAATTGTCCTGTAATATTATCTACTCTGTCTATAAAAGATTTGCCTTCTCTCCACCCGTCTTTCCAGGTGACATCAAAAACAATTTTAAGCAAGTGTTTTGATACTGTGTTCCCTCCTTTAATTCTAATCAGAACTTCGCTGCCTTTAAACCCATCCGGGTTAGAAAACCACCAATTCCTCATTCCCATTGCCTCTAGATTCTGATGTCTTAATTGTTGCATGAGTTCTTAGCTGCAGAAAATAGAATACATTCTGGCTAGTTTAAGACAAATATTTATTAAAAGATACAGACCAGAGAATAAGACTTGGCTTATACATAACCAGAAATAGCCAAAAGAAATACTAGTGGCATTGTTATAATATCTGTGAAATAGCCGTCTGAAAGTGGTTTCCTATGACAATAAAGACTCGAATTGCAGAACATCCATCATAGAGATATCACAAGAGGAAGAGCCAAAAGACACAAACTCCCCACACTGGTCAATTTGATCACATATTTCTTTCCTCCCTGCAAGTCTCATGTGACTGCATCTACATGAAGAACTTTAGCTTCAAAGGAGTTTGGGAAATGTTGTTTTGTTTGTTTGTTTTTTCTAAATTTCTAGCCTCTAGAGTACATCAGGTTAAACTAAAAAGAGGACACAATGAAGACCGAGAGAATTAAAAAGCGTATGAAGTATGTCCAGCTATCTCACTTTAAATATAGTTATGGCTTACCAGGCTTCCTGTATGACCTGAATGCAAATAATCTGTCTTGGAGAAAAAAATGACATGATGAAGAATATGATTAATGACCTCACATTTCACTTTACCAGATAAAGCACTTTTCCCCTCAGTTTGCCTCCAGATAGTATTTAGTATTCATTTTCTAACACAGTTGGAACTAAATTATACCAAATACAAAAATGTACAAATCTAAAGTCGGATGAAATATGTATGATCAATTGCAGCCCAAGAAAACTCTTGAAAAGATAAACTAATTCTGCAATGAATGATGTATTTCATACACAATTAATTATACAGTGAATTTTATTTCAAAATGAATGCTTAAAACAGTCCTCTATGTCCTGAAATGAGAAAAAAAAAATCTTCCATTCATTCAGCTGTCAGTATAAAAGAGCTGATAATGATTTACATCAGAATTACATACATTGTTTAGGTCAGTGATTTCCTGGCAGGAAATTAATAATGAGCTAATTTAAGAAAATGCTATAAATGAGTTAAAGAACTTTGCATTGTCTGTGATACTCTGCCACTTTGCTTATAATCCTTTGCATCTTGTACTCGGACCCCAAATGAGATTACTGACTCAATTCTAGATGTCCCAAGACAATAGGACCTTGAGGTTATGACCCCCACATTCTGTGAGTTTCCAGACCACTTGGGAAAGAATGAGCAAAAGAGGGGCTCAAAAACTAGTTTTGCAACTTTTAGGCTTTCATCTTCCTTGAGGGTATAAAAGTGCAGAGGCAAATAGGCAGAGAATTCTTTGGAGGAATTGTTAGCACCATATGGTATTTTTCAACCCAATAAGAGGAGTTTCGGGAAGCCAGCCAGAGAGCTCGGCCTGTTTCCTTTGACATCTTGGGGGAATAGAAGTACAATGGCTGGTTCCGTACACATGCCTAGAAAAAGCCTGAAAGCCTGCAAAGATGCTGGCTATCTAATTGAATGAGGCAAGATGGCTGTGTAGGAGGCAGTCTTCATATTCAGAGTCTATCTAGACAAAGAATGTCAGGTTCCCTTTCAAAACAAGCAACAGTGAGAGCTGGCCTGGAGTTGTCTTAAAGAGATTCTTTCTGAGACAGTTACCTGAAGCTCCAAAAGAGAATATCTATGTGGGGTTTACTATCATAGTCCAGAAGTTGAAAACAAAGTGCTAAGCAACCAGGTGGAGGAGAGATATGTTAAGGAATCTACAAGGAATGATCTATAGTGATGTAAGTCTCTGAAAAGCCCACAAGTTCAACCCAAAGGAAATTTAGCTCTGAATATCTTCATTGACCATAAGACACCAACACAAGCTCTTATCACTGTCAATTAAATCATTTTCTGACTCATACTTTTCCTCCCAGTCTCCCATCACTCCACATCTTGAGAAATCAGAAAATGAGGCTGAAGTACTGGGAGTGAGCTTGGACACAGAAGAAAAACAACACCGGTAAACAGAAGAAAAGTCCCTATTGCAGGCTTCTGTATATGAAGCAGCATAACTTGGGACAAAAGAGATGCTTTAATTTTAACGAAGTTCAGAGATGTGACTATACACTAGACTTTATATTTATTATTGGGCTATGAGTTTTGGAGACTACAGTGATCTGAAAACTTGTATTCAAGTGTCAATAAAGGTCTTGAGAATTATCTTAGATTTTACTCAAAAGTGCAGGGACAAATTAGATGCACAGAATGGGTTAATACAGACAATGTGAAGGAACAAAGTTACATTATTATTGCATTAGTGTGCATTCTATGTGTTCAAAATAAGGCCAAAGTTGAGAATTATTTGAAACTATTTATTAATGGGGTTTTTTCTCTCTCTCACTCACAAACATGCAACAACATATATATTTTGAAATCATTTTTATAATAAACATGGCAAAATAAATGAAATACCTAAATATATAGTGAAAATGGAGGCTTATCAGAATATAGGAACTCAATATTAACCCATCTCTTTTAACTTCATGGTATTTTATATTTGAATATTATCCAAGAAGATCTTGTATTTTTTCAATGAAGATATTTTTGAATGTTCAATACAAGAAATCTTGTATATGTCCAGAACCTTAAAACATGCTTGTGTTCTGCTTTACACTGTAAGAAGAGAGAAAAAGAAAAAAAAACCCCACAAATTATGTTGCCAGTTATTTTAACTATAACTGTAGTGAAATTCTTCTGTTTATGTTAACTGCTTAATAATTGATCCCGTAGGCTAAGCTGAGTACCCTAGTTATAAATTGCTACAACAGTCTATCCTTTCGCTGGAGACATGTATCACAACTGTAATAAAATGATTAATTATGAAGTTATATAATATCTCCCTCCTTTGGGTCTCTGTAAGGTCCATTTTCAAGTCTCACTAAAGAATAGAAACTTGAGGAGTGATGTCAGTAACACGGCTGAACAAGATATGCCTCACTCATATCCCCTACTCAACAACAATAATTTGGCATCCATTCATGGACACAAGTGCCTTCGTGAGAACTTTCGGATCCAGGTAGGAGATTGTGAAACACTGGTGCAGTCCTAAGACTGAAGAGAGCCGTTTGAGAGGGCGGGCTGGCACCCAGGCACCTGACTCACGAACTGTGGTCCTGGCTACAGAAACAGAGATAGCTCTGTACCCCTGAGAACTCAGCTCCAGCCTCATTTGGCTTTGATTGTGTCACTGGCTGCTATAGGCCACAGGACCCGAGAGGAGTCACGTCCACCTGTGTGTCAGGTAATAGACATACAGATCTTGGTCCCGGCTGTGGACCCTGAAGCAGCCTGTGACCTGGCTCCAGCCCCCCTTGGCTGTGGTCTGGGAGCCCCTGGAGGCAAGCTCTCCAAGCTCAGTCAAACGGTACATTTTGAAAGAGCCCTGTAACTGGGCCTCCATCCCAGCCACAGTCCATGAACAGTCTTGCTGGCACAGGGACCAGGCAGGAGAAACTCCCATCTGGACCCTAGAATATTCTGAAAGGGCCCTATGTATGGCTCCAGCTTCATCACAGCCACAGCCTTCCAGCAGTCTGAGTGTGCAGGGCCCCAGAGGGAGACATTCTCAACTGCAACTCCAGAGATTTTGAAAAAGGTCCTATACTCAGCTCTAGTCCCTCCCAACTACAGTCTGTGAACAGTCCTGTTGGCACAGGGACCCAGCAGGAGACATTTGCTACTGCATCCCCAGAGATCCTGAAGGGCCTTCTAATCTACTCCAACCCTGTCACAGCTGCAGTCTGCCAGCAGACTTGCTAGTCAAGCGACCCAGTAGGAGACACTCCTGTCTGTACTCCTGGGGTCTTGAAATGATCTTATACCTGACTATAGCCCCTCCCAGCCACAGTCCATGAATGGTACTCCTGGCCCAGCGAACAAGTGGGATACACTCCTGTCTGTACCCTTGGAGAGCCTGAAAGGGCCCTATGCTTGGTTCCAGCTGCTCCCAGCCTCAGTCTGTGAGCAGTCTTGCTGGCATAGGGACCAGACAGGAAACACTCAAGTCTGTGCCTCAGGAAATCTTGAAAGAGCCCTATGATCAGCTCCAGCCCCTCCAGCCATGGTCAGGGACCAGCCCAGCCCACGCAGGGACCTGGCAGAGACAGACCCAACCATACCTCCAGAGCCAGGTCTGCAGACCTCAGTTTTGACTGTGGAACATGAAACAGCTGTGGGGCTCAGTTTTAGTCCCTCTCAGCCATGGTCCAGGGCCAGTCCTGTTCACCCAGGGACTAATCCAGTGACCAGGCAGCAGCCCTCTCAGGGACCTGGTGGGAGCCACCCTCACCATACACCTGGTAATAGGCCCACTGTCTGAGGACCTGACCGGGGAACACAAAATAGACAATTATTCCAGTGCCACCCTACTGAATAAGATTCTGAGTTCAATCCCATCCACCCAGGGACCAGACAGGATCCATGCCTGCCCAAGCCCCTGACAACAAGCCCTCTAACCATGGAGGTAAGATGGAGATGGAGATAATCCCATCAGCTCAGGCAACAGGCAGGAGAAGGTCTGTATCTACTGAAACCTGTTTGTAAATACTGAAAAAGCTATTTGCTCCGTCAAATGCATAGACATCAATGCAAAGCTACTCAGATCATGAAGATATTGCCATTCAAATGGTAATCAAAAGAGAGCAGGAGTGGCTATACTCATATCAGATAAAATAGACTTT
Organism: Ceratotherium simum simum; assembly: GCF_057802395.1. Lineage (NCBI taxonomy): Eukaryota > Metazoa > Chordata > Mammalia > Perissodactyla > Rhinocerotidae > Ceratotherium > Ceratotherium simum. The sequence continues at coordinate 70,641,868 of NC_141908.1, read as the reverse complement.
CAGTTAAAATCAGTCCTAAGAGACAAAGAAGATCACTATATAGTGATAATGGGGTCAATGCAACAAGAAGATATAACAATTGTAAATATATATACATATGCACTCAACATTGAAGCACCTAAATATTTAAAGCAAATATTAACAGAACTGAAGGGAGAAATAGACAGCAATGCAATAATAGTAGGGGACTTCGACACCCCACTTTTGACATTGGACAGATCATCCAGACAGAAAATTATAAGGATACAGTAGACCTAATAACATTATAGACCAAATTGACCTAATGGACATATTCAGAACATTCAAACCAAGAACAGCAGAATACACATTCTTCTTAAGAACACATACAACATTCTCCAGGATAGATCATATATTGGGCCACAAAGCAGTCTTAACAAATTTAAGAAGATTGAAATCACATCTAATATCTTTTCCAACACAATGATATGAAACTAGAAATTAATATTTAAAGGAAAACTGAAAGACTCACAAATACATGGAAATTAAATAACATACTCCTGAACAATCAACGGGTCAAAGAAGAAATCAAAATGGAAATCAGAAAGTATCTTAAGACAAACAAGAACAAAAACACAACATACCAAAACTTATGGGATGCAGCAAAAGCAGTTCTAGGAAGTAAGTTTATAGCAATAAATGCCTCCATTAAGATAAAAGAAGGAGCTCAAGTAAACAACCTAACTTTATACTTCAAGGAGTTAGAAAAAGAAGAAAAAATGAAGCCCAAAATTAGCAGAAGGAGAGAAATAATAAAGATTAAAGCAGAAATAAATGAAATAGAGACTATAAAGAAAGTAGAAAAAAATCAATGAAACTGAGTTGGGTTTTTTGAAAAGATAAACAAAATTGTCAAACCTTAAGCTAGACTAAAATTAGGAACAAGATAAGCATACCCTTTCTCACCACTTCTGCTCAAAATAGTACTGGAAGTCCTAGATATAGAAATTAGGAGAGAAAAGGAAATACAAGTCATCCAAATTGGAAAGAAAGAAGGAAAATTGTCTATTTGCAGATGACTGGGTCTTATGTATAGAAGGCCCTAAAACGCCCCCATTCATTGCAGTGTTATTCACCCTAGCCAAGACATGTAAATAACCTAAGTGTACATTGATAGATGAATGGATAAAGGAGTAAAGAAGATATGTGGTATATATATATGTTTATATATATATATATAATGGAATATTATTTAATCATAAAAAATAAGAAAATCCTCCCATTTGCAAAAACATGGATGGACTCTGAGGGCATTATATTAAGTGAAATAAGCCAGACAAAGACAAATATTGCATGATATCATTCATATGTGGAATCTAATAAAAAAAGGCCAAACTCATAGAAACAGAGAGTAGAATGGTGGTTGCCAGGGTTGAGGGATGGGGGAAATAAGTAGATGTTGGTCAAAGAGTACAAACTTCCAGTTATGAGATGAATAAGTTATGGGGATCTAATATTCAGCATGGTGACTATAGTCAGCAATACTGTATTATACATTTGAAAGTTGCTAAGAAAGTAGATCTTAAAAATTCTCATCACATAAAAATGTTGTAATAATGTGAGGACATGGATGTGTTAACTAGCTTTATTGTGGGAATCATTTCACAATATATATCTCTACCAAATCATCACATTGTACACCTTAAACTACACCATATCGTTTGCCAATTCTCTCTCAATAAAGCTGGAAAAAAAAAGAAGAAAAACTTTGTATACTGCCTTACTAATTAAAGGCATCATTACATGCATTATCTCATTGGATCCTTACTATAAACCTGATGGAGCTTTTATTAACTATATTTAAAGAAAACTAAGTATCAAAATATTTAGCAGGTTAGTCCAGTATATCATATAGTAATCATTGAAATGCATGTCTATAATTTTCTTCTAAATGTTACTCAAATCCATCCTCTTCTATGCAATCTCACTGCTACTATTCTAGTTCATTAATCCATTCCTGGTTTACCAAAATACCTTTGGGGTAATATCTTGATGCCCCTATGATCTATTTATTTTTTAATCTATCTGGTATAGGGAATTTCTTTTTAAAAGTTCATTTTTTTGTGTGTTAACCTTGATAGATACAAGAAGGAGAGGAAGTTCACAATATGTTAATATATTTTGGTACTTTGTTAAGCAAAATAACTATTCAGCAACTGCTTAACATACAAATGAATCTGTTTCTTAAATTGTTGCATTTCACTGGATATTTCCTTCTGTGTTCCACAGCATTCAACTGTCACGCAGTTAACCTTACACAAATTATTCCGTAAATTACATATAAAATGTGTTTTAAGTGTAGAAACTGTCCTTTGTGTTGATCTGGTATAAAGTTTAGTGTCACAGTGCAATCACGAGGTAAGCAATGTTTTTCTCTAAGTAAAAATGCTCAATTTGAGTCTACTTTTGTTTCTGTCGCAATATGGATCCTTTCTGGTCTACTTGTGTTATTTCAGATTTAATTAAGTTACTCTCTACAATTCCTGCAAATAAACAGAAAGATTGAAAAAAGTTGTCATGCTAGATAGATACCTCAAGAGAAGAAAGAGGATATTGCCAAGTAACCTCTTGCTATGTTTGTAAGAAATAAAGAAACGTTCATCTTCTGTGTCTCCACAGCTATCCACCTTATTATGGACCGAATGTTTGTGTCCCCCCAAAATCCATATGTTGAAGTCCTAGCCCTCAGTGTGGCTGTATTTGGAGATGGGGCCTCTAAAGAAGTAATTACTGTTAAATGAGATCATAAGGGTAGGGCCCTGACTCAATAGAGTAGTGTCCTTATAAGAATAGAGCTCATTTTCTCTCTCTCTCCTCATGCACTCACAAAGAGGTCATGTGAGCACACAGGGCCATTTGCAACCCAAGGGGAGAGACCTATTAAAGAAAAAATTATTTATAACACTTGTTCAGGATGGCAAGGCAGACTATATTCAAGGGGGACTATCGCATAGGTGTAGGGACCACTTCAATGGAATTTCACAGTGAGGGAGAGAGATTGGATTCACTTCCAAATATAGCATGTGCAAGTGGTGGGGGTCCGTGGATGGAAAATTACTAATGAGAAACATCAGGGGTAAGGGGGACTTTGGCTAAACTGACCTAACAGGACTCTTGCTAGAGGTGGCCAGGGTGCTCAGACATCACCTGGGGTATGGTCAAGGGTAAGGAACCAGATTGGCTATAGAGGGTGATCAGATACTGAGGCGAGCTGAGTTCTGGTTAAACTGACTTAGCAGGATTCTTTCTAAAATTGGACAATGCAGAGAAGAACCTGGAAGTCCAAAGGTCAGGCCTGGTTGAAAGAGTTCAGAAGAACCGGAGTAGAATTTGGTCTATGAAAGAATCTTTGTCATCTCTCACCAGACACCAACCCACCAGTCACCTTGATCTTGGACTTCCATTCCCCAGAATTGTGAGAAAATAAATTTCTATTTTTAAGCCACGCAGTGTGTGGTATTTTGTTATAGCAGCCCTAGAAGACTAATACATGCCTCTTGACCTCTGTTTTGTTAGATTTTCCAACCAATCTAACCTTCACATTTTAACTCTTACTAACATAATGTCTGCTTTTTCTCCTTTACCAATAAATTTACTTACTACAATGTATGTGAGATTCAAATTGTATAACATTTTCTAGAAGGTAATCAGTTCAGTTCAGAGTTCTCTGTATGTTGCAAGATTGAAACAAATTATCAAATGAAAAACCAAACTCCTCCCTTACCGAACCACTCATGTAGAAACAGGTCTCCATTTCAGACAAGAGGAGTTACAGGTGAATATAATATGGTTGAGCCGTGGTCACAATCTTGTCCTTACAATTCATACTTTCTGCTAATTGGATAGTGCTCTAAAATTCAAATTGACTTTTTGATTTTCCCTAGAAACATGAATATAGTAGTTAGATTATAATCCAAGAATATTTATTATGGTTGTATCCCTTCTATATCTTATCCATCCAGTGACATATAGAGAACATGACCATGAATTTATGTTAATTTACAGCCCATGGATGGGTAGAGAGGAATTAGTGGTTGGTTCCATTAATTTGTATTTGTGCACTACACCTCTAAAAGTAAAACCCTGGGTTAAGATAATGATCAATGCTTAATTTGATTGACCCACGTAAATGACTTGGGGGAGACGGAAATGGGGATCGTTTGTTCCTAACACAGGCAGTTAGCATTGACTTAAACTTGCTACCATTCTGACAGTGTACCTTTGCAAAGAGGCCATGTGGAAACCTAAGAGATATTCACTCTGAATAAAAGAAAGAGACTGCAGTGAATCTGAGCAACCCTTAAGGTGCCAATATTTGTACATGAGATTAGTACACGACTTAGAATGAGAGCAGAGAGCAAGTAAAACATATAACAGATGCAGATGTTTTTGCGTTTTCTTTAGGAACGCTTTATTGTCCCTCTTTGTCTTGAAAGTTATGTCATCTAAACTAAAAGTGCATCTCTTGTCAGACAATTCAGAGCTACCTAGAACACCACTTTAGTTAATACGCAATAGTCATTTATCTCTAAATATTCAAAACTCCAAGCATTGTGAAGCTGAGGCTAGGGCTCTGTAAGCCACCAAGAGGGAGGAATAGAGGGCTGCTGACAGCACAGGGCAGGAAGGAAGACCTACTGTTCCTCATTGCATACAGTTCCTCTCAGTGTGGCCCCAGCAACAGCCCTCCAGCCTGGCAGCCACAGTTGTTTCTAGTCTTCAACTTCCTCTGGCATGCTTAGAACCAGCCTTAAGGCAAGTCCCTTGGAGATTTTAGCAGAGGTGTGAGAGACCCAGCTCCTTGGAATCTTTTCACAAGACCTCTTCCCTTTGTTCCCCTAGTTCAGCGGTCAAGAAACTTTTTATTAAAAGCCCCCCGATAGTAAATATTTTTAGTTCTGAGGGCCAAGAGGTAAAACTGAGAGGCATATCTGTTTTCCTGACAAAACTCTTACTGAAACATGATATGGATAAACATGCCTTTAAATTTTACCACTTATCTGCTCAAAAACACCTGGGAGCCTGAGAAAAGGAAGGCATGAGAGGGAGGAAATATGACATTACATTGTTATGAAGTCAAGTGAACAGAAAAATCACTTATTTTAATTTTAATGAATAAAGATATTATACAGCATTTAATAAATAGAAATTTGTCTTATCTTTATAGAGAAAAAATTGGAAAGGTTATAAATCATTAAGCTGGAAAGCAAGGAAGATGTTTTCTTTCATATCCATTATTTCCTATGTGCTGAGAGAGGAGGAGACTGGAGATGAGACATTGAGGCTTGAGTCTTAGGTTATTGGTAACAGGCTTCTGAGAGAAAATGAGGGAGCGAAATGGTATAAATAATTGAAAGGGGCATTGTATAATTTTTATTAATATTAACAGAAGGTTAGAAATAATTTTCATTTCAAATTAAGAATTAGCAAATACATATATAATTTATGTTTTTAAATAATTGGTCTAAACTTTAGAGTCTAAAGTTTTGTAAATGTAACTGTTTTAACTCACTCATCTTTGATTTGTAGAAATATAAAAACTCATAACTTTAAATATCTGCTTTGAATTTGAGCAATAAGGTTTTTGTCTATATCATCTACAAGATTGTTTCAAAATGTGACACTGGCATATTTCCAACATCTTTTGCCAGTGTACTAATAAAGTGAAGTTTAAGTATTTGGGGTAAAAATCTGCACTATAGAGTTCAAGTAAAAGCAAAACCCCCAGAATTGGTTTCATGAAACAAAGTTTCTTGTCAGCTTAAAGATCAAGTGACATGACAGTGTAATATCGATTTAACGTTCTACCTAATACAATGGAACTGTCATTACTTCCATTTAATTACATTGGCCAATCATGTAAAGAAGATAAATATCCACTATCTCTTGAGCTGTTTGGACAGCCATGCACACAGTGAAGAGAACGCTTTCCCGAGATGATCCATCGAGTTGGCAGTTCTGTCTTTTATCTGCAAATAGTGCTTCTGAACACCACAGACAGTGTTTCCTAGACACAAAACACACACTTTCTCTCAGCCTGGGAAAATGTCAGCCAATTTAGCTTTAGCCACTTCAAAGAACAATTAGATTCAATGATGTGGAGAAATCTATGGCTATAGTCTATAATAAAATAAAAATAGATAAGTCATATTAGCAAGTGTCAATCTAAAATAGAGTCACTACGTAGCAAACAAGTGTATTTTGTTCTCTACTAGGCTGAACAGAAAATGACATTCTTTACCTGTATACTTCTTTCAACATTATTATAGCATATTGACTTGTCTTTTCAGCCACACTTGTAAAATTACAGTAATACTGTGTATTAGATTGCTAGGTCTGCCGTAACAAAGTACCACAAACTGGGTGGCTTAAGCAATTGGAATTAGTTGTCTCAGAGTTCGGAGGCTAGAAGTCTAAAATCAAGGTGTTGGCAAGTTTAGTTCTTCCTGAGCGCTGTGAGGGAAAGATCGGTTCTAGGTCTTCTTGGCTTGTAGATAGCCAACGTTATATTCTTTTTGCATTCTCCCTGTGTGTGTGGTTGTGTTCAGATTTCCCCCTTTTATAAAGACACCAGTCATATTGGAGTAGGGGCACACCCTCTTCCAGTATCACCTCATCTTAACTAACTACATCTGCATCAACCTTATTACCAAATAAGCTCACATTCTGATTTACTATAGGTAAAAACCTTAACGTATAAATTTTTGGTGGGGGGTAGGATTGGTTCAATCCATAACATATTATCGGGTGCAGAATCTTAAATATGATGGATTGTAAGATGGACAGTCATTAACCAGATCTCACACTACCAGTGATAAATTCAGATCTCCTGTAGTGGAGGCTGTTGCTTACAATTCTTCACATTTTTCCTGTGATGATTATAATGCTTTTAATACCATTAAAGTAGTTGATGAAGTGGAGGTGGAGAGGAGAGAGTGAGAATAAGGATCAATAGTGAATAAGAAAGAAATAAAACGGCAACATTACACACAATGTGGTGATAACTCAGCATCAGCAGGGAAGTGTGCTTTGCTAAATTCTCTGTACCTGAGGCCACAAAAAATATGTTTTATGGTGGCGTTAATATGTCCACATTATTTTTAGTGTCCCGAGTGGTACACCTTTGCCAACCATCATCAAAGCACACAAGAATCAATTTAATAAAGCCTGGCTAAATAAAAGGCCTGTTTTCAATTATATTCCAAACGTCTTGACATTGTACACAGATGCAGTAGAAGAGAAGTTCAAAGCTAATCTTTTAAAAATAGATTCTCTTAGCTGAACCACTATTTTAAAAGTCTCTAGCTGCTTAGTGTTTCATAATGAGAAAAATTATGGACCCAAGATACCTTTCTCTTTAACAAATCAATAATGTTTTAAAAAATCAACACCCATGACTTATGGAGGCGGCTGATTCAGTACAAGGCAGTGCCTTAAAAACCACATTAAGTATTTATATTTTACAATTGCATATAAATCGTTGTGATTTGGCAGTGTATTCTTATTAAAAGTTCATTTGTGAAAATTGTATGCTGCCATCTTTTTTGCTTCTACAACCCTCAGGGAAAACGTTTTGTGTTTCCTGGAAGAGATGATATGTATATAAATTAATTTTTAAAAAACAAGTCATTCAGAAAGCGCATCTTAGAAACTTAAGTGTATGTTGATGTACTCCAATGGCAAAGTTATAAAATACAAAATTAGTGCTGATTTAGTACATAAAATTAAGAATCGTTCTCAGAGTTCCTATAGATTAGGATGAATAAACTTGCAGAATGAATCTTTGAGGGAAAAAAAAAGAAATTTGCACACAGGATATGAGTCTTTAAAATCAGTATGTTTTAATCATTCCTTCTAGCTATAGGTCCATGAACATAATGAATGGAGTCATCATTTTGAAGGACAGCAAAGAAAACGTACCCTTTAAAAAAAGCTCATTGTGGGGAAATGCATTCAGAAGTTACAAAGGCAAATGAGGACTTGCTATTGAAAATATCACCAACAGGTTAAAGATATATATTCACAAATATATTCTTAACACTGCATAAGTCATTATGATCCAAACAAAAAGTATCATCCTTCTTCAAGGCATTACAACACTTAAAGAAAGATAAATTTTCCAGGCAAATTTGGGACAATATGATAATATACGCATTAAGTATAAAACTGATTATAATTGAATGTAAAATATTAATTAAATAAAAATCCATGAATGCTTTTTCAGAGAGAAGTAATTCACTACCACTGGAGATCACTATTATACCAAATTCTTACAGTGAAATTTGGTAATTGAAGGAAAAGAAATATGCATATAAGTATTTAGCCTGCATTGTAAGAAGAAACTATAATTTATTCTCACTTGATGAAAGAGAGCTCATTTTTTTCTCTTTTCGCTCTCCCTTCCTTTCCCCCACCCCTTTCTTCTCCTTCTTCTTCCCTCTTTTCTTATTTTAAACAGGAGAATGTCAGTAATACTTGTAAAAGAAACGATAGTTTAAAATCACCCTTGTAACTCCTCTGAAATAATTGATCCAGGTAAGAATCATCCTTGGATGCTAAATACTAGAATTTGAAAAGGTGATGAAGACTGGTTAATTGCAGGGTGCTGGAGTATCATCATTGCTTTACTTGCTAATTGTGAAGGGGAAAAATCTTTACCTTTTTTCTTTTTTTTGAGGAAGATTGGCCCTGTGCCAACATCTGTTGCTAATCTTCCTCTTTTTTTTTCTTTTTTCTCCCCAAAGCCCCAGTACACAGTTGTGTCTCATAGTTGTAGAGTTGTACCTCTTCTATATGGAATGCCGCCTCAGCATGGCTTGATAAGCAGTGAGTAGGTCCCCTCTCAGGATCTGAACTGGGGAACCCGGGGCCACCTTAGTAGAACATGGGAATTTAACCGCTGTGCCACAGGGCCTGCCCCAAAACTTTACCTTTAGAATGGAAAAATCTGGAGGTTATAACCATAACTGGGTGATTAAAGATCAAATCATATAAAGAGGAACATTTGACATTCTATACAACATGGTGTGATGCAACATGAAGAACTCACCATCCTCCATGGAACATCCTTGTGAAAATTTCAATTTGAATCTATTCCAAGCCTTTAGAACTAACTTTTAATTTATAGGAAATATTAGAATATAAAGACACAAGTTAGATCACGTCATGAGGCAACAATTAGGAAAATTTATACTGTGGGATATTTTATTTTAATACAATTAGCCTGGTCCCCTCAAAAAGCCACGATCATTGGAAAATGAAAAAGGGTGGGAGAAAGAGCAGTTGTCAGCACACTACCCCGCCCTCTTGCCTTTACTGCTTTCTTTCTTTTTTTTTTTTTTTTTTGAGGAGATCAGCCCTGTGCTAACATCTGCCAATCCTCCTCTTTTTTTGCTGAGGAAGACTGGCCCTGGGCTAACATCCACGCCCATCTTCCTCCACTTTATATGGGACGCCGCCACAGCATGGCTTGCCAAGCAGTGCGTCGGTGCGCGGCCGGGATCCGAACTGGTGAACCCCGGGCCGCCACAGTGGAGCGCGCGCACTTAACCGCTGGCGCCACTGGGCCCGCCCCACCTTTACTGCTTTCTTATTTGTCAGTCTGATTGCGGAGTGTGAGCACCTGATGAGCTTCCTGAGCGTTTCCTCTTGCCACCAGGGCACGCTTTGCTGCCTTTCATGTGAGCAAGATGCATCAGGAAATTAATGTTTTGAGAAGTCCTCAAACAATGACTGACTAGAGATTGACATAAATGCTCCAGCTGTCTCACCCTTTGTGCTGGGTCGAGGAGCTATCAGGGATGTGTGTTGTCCTCTGACTCCAGGGTGTCCCTAGAGGGAGCAGGTGCCAGGCACTCAAGTCGTAGCTGCTGGGTAATGCACCCTTTATTGGCTCCCTTCCCCATCTCACTTCTTCACCCCCTTTCCATGTTGCTTTCACCTTCCTAATAAATTACTTAAGCTTGAATCATCTTCTGGTCTATTTCTGGGAGAACCTAATCTAATACAGGGAATTTTTTCTTGATCAAAATTGATCCAGGACGCTAACAAACAAGTGTATAAATCTTATTTAGGTTTTGTTAAAAAATGGTGAGAAGTATATTAGAGAATTCATATGAATTTTATTAGATGATAATAGTATTTTGATTGTGAAAGAGAATATTTCTATTTTTAGGAGATGCTTGCTAAAGTGCTCAAGGGTGGTATCTCATGATATCTGCAACTCAGTTTCATGTGGTTCCATAATAAATAAATAAATCATAGGTACCTACACACAGGTAAAGATAAATTAAGCAAATATGGAAAAATGCTAAGAATATTTGACTTATACATCAACAAATTATATAACAAAACTTGCCTTTAAAAAGAGAGCCTGGGGGCCAGCCTGGTGGCGCCAAGGTTAGGTGTGCGTGCTCTGCTACGGCGCCCGGGGTTGGCAGGTTCCGATCCACGGCGCACCGACGCACCGCTTGTCAAGCTACGCTGTGGCGGCGTCCCATATAAAGTAGAGGAAGATGGGCACGGATGTTAGCCCAGGGCCAGTCTTCCTCAGCACAAAAGAGGAGAATTGGCATCGGATGTTAGCTCAGGGCTGATCTTCCTCACACACAAAAAAAGAGAGCCTGCAGTAATAGTTTTAATGCAGAGATAATTTTACTCACCTTATGAAAAACTGTTAGGCATCTACTCTACGTACAGCACTGTGTAGTGTGCTAAAGGAAAAGAGAACAAGACAGTTGGCTCCTGACATCACACAGTTTACAATGTATTGGAGAAGCCATCCTTTAAACTACTAATTACACATTTAGTTATTTAATTAGTTATGATAAGTTCAATGAAAGAGAAGTACAGGGTAGTAACGTAACACAAATTGGGGGAGTGGCTTTATCAGTGGGGTGGGGAAGATTTCTTGGGAGAATCAACATTCATCTGGTAGCTGAGAGACTATAGAAGTTAACGTGTGTGTGTGTGTGTGTGTGTGTGAGAGAGAGAACATGTGCACAGAAGCACATGTCACTTCATTTGCAAAGACTCCAAATTAGAAAGAAAACAAGTATTTTGACAAGGGTACAAAATGGCCTATATGACTGAAGTTCTGAAAAAAAGTGTGAAAAATATAGTTAAAAAGTGCAAGATAAGTCTCACGAAGAAGGCAGAGCACAGATTAGAGATGAAAGAGTGCCTTTTGGACCATGGTGCATAGCACTCTAGCTGCAAGGTGAAAAAGAGCCAGAGGGCTACATGAAATGCGGTATCTGTATGTATATGAAGTATGCCTTTTTGTTCTGATACTTGGACATCTTAGGGCCTTGCTGATGGTAGCGGGACTGCCCCTCTTAGGGTTAGCTAACTCCTTGAGATAGCAAACAACTCCCCCAGGAGCCTGCCTTTCCAACCAATCGGGAGCACGTACCACAACCAGAAGCTTTATCAAGCTTCTCGGGGCTCTCACACACAGTCAGCTCTACTCCTGCCCTAAGCACCCCAGGGCAGGAAATCAGATGCGTAGAGACATCCCCTACACCCCAAAGCCCATCGAAATAATTCAAACTACCCAATCCTAAACCAATTTCGTGCTTACCCTGCCTTTCCCATTCCTCCCTGCGAAAACCAAAATAAGGTCTCTTCTCCCTCTTTTTCCCTAGCTCTGTCTACTTCCTGACCAACCCTGATTCTGCCCCATGTAGTCCTGCACGGTGTGGCATGCCCCCTTCTTTTAAGAACACACTATCTTTTCAGTGGCAATATCTCCTATTATGTTGGTCTCACCATACCTGCATAATAATAAAACCTACATTTTAAAACAGTGTTAGATCCTGGAACAACAATAACAAAAAGGATATTAGTAAAAACAGTGAAAACTGAATAAAGTGTTTAGTTAATAGTATGGTACTAATGTTAATTTCTTAGTTTTGACAAATATACCATTCTGAAGGCTGTTAAAATTAGAGAAATCTGGCTGTAGGATATTCAGGAACTCTCTCAACTTTTCTGTAAATCTATAATTATGCCCAAATAAAATGTTTATTAAAAAAACAACTTTACATATAAAAAAGGCAAGTGTGATATGGAAGTACCAGTTAGGGACTGTAAGAAAAGGAGAGAGGAGTGGATTAGGTTGATTTCCTTGAGGATGGATTTGATTTGTCTTCCTTGTCAATTGCTCACTTCTTACTCCTCTCCATAATTGAGGTTTACTGAATTACTCAGTTGATAAATGACAACCACTGATTCATATTTATAGCTTGATGGGATCTAATTAAGGTATAGAGATTTGGTTTCTTTTTGTTTCCTTCCCCGTAGGCAATTTTGAGTCAAATGTCCTGCTGTACTTACCCTGGAAACTCAAATATTTTCCCTGGTAGCCTGTCCCAAGTCTACCTGGCCAATAGCCAACAGTAGTAGCCAAGCTGGGGTTCAGCAACACAAAAAGTGACACACTCCCATCTGCCTGATTCCTGTGTCTGTCTCTCTTGCTGGATTCTAAACTCAGCTGTGGAATAGAGGCATCCTATACTAGCTCCTTCAAATCCAAAGCAAAGCAGAAAAAAACTGGGAAGACATATTTTCTTGATAATTCAATTTCGATTTCTCATTCCCATTTATACCTAAAATTCCAGAATTAGAGTCCATTATTTTAATAAAGCTGAGGATCTTTTTAAAATGTAAGTCCTGCTGGGGTAATACTTCCGGTGCTTCCAGTTTACTAAAAAAGCATTTTATCCTTTATCTCCACCAACACTCCAAAAGAGGTTTTCCTAAAGGGAAAGGAGGGAGATAATTTTTCCATTCTTGTGTTTTTACCAGCTACGGACCACCTGAGGGGGAATAGAGATGTTGCCAGTGTTGGTGGTGAGATTTAGGCAAGAGGAGAAGGACCGTTTGTAGTCACACATCACCTTCATCATTTTGAGCAAAGATTCTCAATCCCAAATGACAAAATACAGCACATCTGTCAGCCCACATGCTTTGAATCCCGCAAACTACCCACTTTAGGTACCCCGGACTTTGAGAAGCGAGAAGAATTATATCTATGTTCTTATCCCACCTTTACAAGTATCTTTTAATATATATTTGTTGCATATATTCATGAGGAATGTAAGCATTTATCAGGGCCAATTTCTTTGACATAAATGCAGTAATGTTATTCAAAAAAGTTAAGAAGCATTATCAATTTTTAAAGTCTACGTATAAAGGAAACTTAGAAAGCAAATAATGCATCACATTCCTTTAGGTCTTGAATTCAAAATCCAAGCTCTCTCTCTCTAGAGAAAGAATAGTTGGCCTTCCGAGATAGAAAAAGTACCTGCTTATCTTCACTGGACAGAAATACTTAACACAACACATCCCTGCTTACCAACACAATGCAGTATGCAACTCAGCAGGCTATTTGATTTTATGATTTATGTCATTATAGTCCTGGATAGAGCTATATTGGGAAGGCAAATAATTACACAGGGAGAATTTCTCACATAAGTTACTTTTGTAATTACCTCACTTCCCTTAAATGAAATTACATTCAAAAGTGTTCTTTTCAAAAAAATCTGGATAAGACATAATCATTCAAGTTTATTTCACAGAGCACACAAGCAATATTTCAATTTAAAAATAATTATGTTGTATGAGAAGTGAACATATTGAAGCTTCCTCACAGAAAAGCCTCTTAGAAAGAGAAAGAAAATTGAATTGGAGTTTTGTCATTAAAAAGCCTTCTCCAAGTATGTTTACTACAACATCGTTTATCTGTATATATTAATTTATACTTAAAAATTACAGTCTGATTTATTTTTGCTTTCTGAATTAAATTGAAATGCCCTCAGATGCTGGTTAGAAAAATTTTTTTCTATATTCCTTACTTTACAGCTTTGCCTATGTTGAGCACTAATTATTGTAATCATAAGTATCTAAAATGATATTTTAATTATTATGTTCCCAGAAGCCTTCCTGACCTCCCTGACTTGGTCAAATCCTTCGTCATTCACATGATGTCTTGTATTTTTCTTTCAGTATATTTAGCACACCAGCAAATTTACATTATTTTTGCTACCCCAGATTATAAACTCCGTTAAAGCAAGGACTATATTTTTATGACTATTTTTCCCCAATACCTCACAGTATGCCTAGTATCTGAGAGATGTTAAAAAAAAATCTGTTGAATAAATGAATGTATGACTTTTACACTTGAAATATGTTCCTTTAAACACGCTTTACTAGTTTAATAAAATTCTAAAACATTTAACGCGTGCCTAGCAAAGTGCAAAACTTTCACCCAAAGAAGAACTTAGTGTCTTTACCACTGCGTGCTGTCATGATTTGACCTTAGTCAGAAAACAAAACAAAACTCCATAATAGTGGTGGTAACATCTATGCAGTGCTTAGTATTTATGAAGTGCCTTGAACTTTGGCATGCATTTTATAAACTTTATATTGTCTATTCTTCACAAAAACATTACGAGATTAGAATTCTAATATTAATTTCAATGATGAATAAATTAAGACTCAGGTTAACTTTTCCATTGTTGTACAGCATGTGGTGTTTGAATTCAAACTCAAAAATGTTTGACTCCAAAACTAAATTTTCCTTAATCCACTATGATTTATTGACCCTCTAAACCAAACTAAAACAGTACATTTTAATGGTTTTTTTTCAAAGCTTTTAGGTATCTACATTCATTCTATCACATTCAGATTCAATTTGGTCTTCCAATATTTCTTTTCTAACTTTTCTGTTTTTAAACTTGGAAAAATGAAAATAGCACTTATATATATTTAATGTTGAAGTTTCAATATGCATAGATAAAAATTTCTATATATATACAATGTTTAATTTCTTACATAGAGATCAAATTTTTGTTATACATACTCAATAAATATCTTGGTATATGTAGACAAAACTTGGTTTATTATCATGAGCATATAAACTATAACAACTATGTTTTAAAGAAACGAACACTGCCAAAGTTTACGATAATTTGATTGGAGTAGTTCATCAATTGGTCAAATAACTGCATGCCAACATTTTATAAAATGATATATTTCACTTAAATATTTGCATTGGCCTTCCTCTATGTAATTCAAGGAAACTTTTCTTTTTCCTATATGAATCATCTTGGCACAATGATCTAAAGCTAATCAGCTCCTAACTCCTCCATACCTGTCAGTCTTCCAACTTGGGTTCTACTTAAAACTTCTTCCCACATAATCAGAATTAAACAAAGCTAACGCATTGTGAATCACTCTAGAATTGTATATTGCTTATATTCCTAATTATAGGCATTGTAATAATTGTACTTTCTCTAATAACCTCTTTTGCCTGGAGGAAAAACAAAACAATGACTTTCACTTTGCCCAGCCACAAATTAGAGACCAAGAATAACCTTTCACATATTCCAGGCACTGCCTTCTAATTTGTAAATGGGGGTCATGAATCATCTAATCAAACAGGCTTCATTTGAAATGACACACACTCCACAGCATTCACAATGCAGATCCCGGGTGTACAGGTTCATAGGCCAATTGATTTTTCTCTGTTGCTATCGCTCATGTCACTCAGTGGATTTTTAGATTTAAAAAAGAAAACAGGGATTAGTCTAGCCTTATAATGTTGTTGCTAATCACATATATTTACTTATATATACGAAATTGAAGCCTAGATATAAACACTACTTTTATGGACACTGAGGGGCAAAGAGTGGGAAGGATATAACCAAGAGGAGGAACGGCTACGCTCTTTTGAACATTCCTGGAACTTTACCGCCCTGCCTGTTTTTGTTTTTAATTTTCTTAATTAAGCATTTTTATTATTTGTGTTGCCGTTCTTTTCTCTCTGGTAGTTTTACTTTCTTAATGGGTAGTTACTTTACCTGGTTTCAGCATCATATTAGTATAACCATTGCTCAGTCTTCTTGTGGTCTCTGCCTCCTGTACAGTCAACACCATCCTAAAGAAATCACTATTGATTCTCCACTTGCACTTTGCCTTTTTTTCAGAATCTTAGGTGATTTTTAAACTTGTGGAGGTTGCTGTGCTAATAGATCTACTTTGTCATGGTGAATTATACGGGGAGTTGTCAGTGCGTGTGTGTGTAGGGATGTGTATGTGTATGTTTTATGTTGTAGAAAATTTTTATTCAAGATGTTAAAATTGAACTCTTTCCATTTCAATTTTAGCAGAGTCCCCAAAACAGAAAAATAGTATAATAAAGACAGAATAATAAAGCAAAATTACATTCTACAATGCAGGAAATTCCTAAGATTATGGGGGAGAGAGAGAGAGAAAGAAAGAGAGAGAGAGAAAATGAACGAGTAGTCTCTTCTCATGTTCTATAAGGGGATCAGAGAGTGAGAAGATGTTGAAAGGACAGGTAGAGCATAAAGCAGACGGCAATGCTACCAGATCATTCTGCATCACATCTCTCCTACCTCTTCGGCTCATCCTGAAGGGTCCCAGGTTGGCAGAGAGCAAGTGGGGAGCAGACAGATCAAGGAAGCATGAAGCAGACTCTGGTCTTTCCTGCCACCCCACCATCTCATACCTTGTAAACTTTTGAGCTCAAGGAGAGAAATAAACTTTAACATGTTTTTGGTATTGTACAATAATTAGAATGTCTGAAATATTTTTTAATATGAAAAAGTCTTTGAAAGTTACATAACACATATGAAATTTCATGTGGGGAGAAGGTAGGATCTTGGGAAAGAACAAGTCAAGAAAAAGGGTTTGAAGGGAAAATGGTAGAAAAAAATAAGGCTGCTGTCTGCTTATTGCCTACTGTATATAGCTTGTTCAAAAAAATATGTTGTTTTTTCTAAGAATGATTTCCTGTTGCTCCCACATTGTTCAACACATGTTTAATTCAGGATTAACCCTGACAAAGGGTGGCAAGTAGTCTATGTATGGATACACCACATTTTTGTTTATCCATTTATCAGCTGTTTACACTTTTCGGCTATTATAAAAAATGCTGCTAGGAACATTTCTGCACAAGTTTTTGTGTGGGCATATATTTTTATTTATCTGGGTGCATACCTACAAGTGAAATTGCTGGGTCATAAGGTAACTTTATATTTTACATTTTGAGGAAGTGCCAAACAGTTTTCCAAAGAGGCTGCACTACGTTACCTTCTCACTGGCAACGTATGAAGAGTTCCCATATCTCTACCTCCTGGACAGCACTTTTTATTGTCTTTTTATTTTAGTCATACTAGTGGGTGTTAAGTGATACCTTGTAGTGTTGATTTCTCATTCCCTAGTGACTAACGTTGTTAGATACCTTTACATGTGATTATTGGCTATTTGTATATCTTCTTTGGTGAAATGTCTGTTCAAATCATTTGCTCATTTTTAAATGAGGTTGTCTTATTTTATTATTGTTTTAAGAGTTCTTTATCTATTGTAGATACAGGTCTCTTACCAGATACTTGCTTTGCGAATATTTTATCCCACTCTGTGGGTTTTCTTTTCACTTTCTTGATGATACCATTTGCAGCAAAAGCATGTCTAATTTAATGTAGTCTAATTTATCTATTCTCTCCTTTGTCAGTTGTGCCTTTGACATTATATCTAAAAAATTATTACTTACTACAAAGTCACTAAGATTTATTTCTATGTTTTCTTCTAAGAGTTTTATATTTTTAGCTTTTTTTAACTTTTAGATCTATGATTAATTTGCACATCAATTTTGCATATGTTGTGAAGAAGAGGTCCAAATTCACGTTTTTTTTTTTTTTTTTTTTTGCATGGGGATAATGCAGTCAGGCTCATACCATTTGTGAAAAAGACTTTTTACTCATTTTTTCCAGTTTTATTGAGAAACAATTGACATACATCACTGTGTAAGTTTACAGTGTACAGCATGATGGTTTGATTTACATATATTGTGAAATGATTACCACAATAGGTTTAGTTAACATCCATCATCTCGTACAGATACAATAAAAAAAAAACAAAAAAAAATTTCTCGTGATTAGAACTCTTAGGATCTACTGTCTTAACTTTCTTATACATCATACAGCAGTGTTAGTTATTGTCATCATGTTGTACATAACATCCCTAGTACCTATTTACCTTATAACTGGAGGTTTATACCTTTTGATCACTTTCCTTCAATTCCCTCTCCCTCCACCCCTCACTTCTGGTAACCACAAATCTGACGTCTTTTTCTATGAGTTGGTGTTTTTTGTTTGTTTGTTTATTTGATTCCTCATATAAGTGAGATCATACAGTATTTGTCTTTCTCTGACTTATTTCACTTAGCGTAATGCCTTCAAGGTCTATCCATGTTGTCACAAATGGTAGGATTTCTTCATTTTTTTGGTTGAATAATAGTCCATTGAATATATATACCACAACTTCTTTATCCTTTCATCCATCAATAAACACTTATGTTGTTTCTGTGTCTTGGCTATTATAAATAATGCTGCAATGAACATGGGTGTGGGTATATTTTCAAGTTAGTGTTTTCATTTCCTTTAATATATTCCCAGAAACTTTCATTTAATTGCCTTGGCATCCTTGTCAAAAATCAACTCACCATGGGGGCCGGCCCCGTGGCTTGGCAGTTGGGTGCACGCACTCTGCTACTGGCGGCCCGGGGTTCGGTCCCGGGCGCACACTGATGCACCGCTTGTCCGGCTATGCTGGGGTGGCCTCCCACATACAGCAACTAGAAGGATGTGCAACTATGACATACAGCTATCTACTGGGGCTTTGGGGAGAAAAAGGCGGAAAAAAAAGGAGGAGGATTGGCAATAGATGTTAGCTCAGGGCTGCTCTTCCTCAGCAAAAAGAGGAGGATTGGCATGGATGTTAGTTCAGGGCTGATCTTCCTCAAAAAAAAAAAAAAAAATGAACTCACCATGAATGTAAAGTTTTATTTCACGACTCTCAATTCCATTATTTTAATTTCTATATGTATCTTTATACTAGTGTCTCACTGTCATGATTATTGAAGATTTGTAAAGTTTAAGTTTCAAGATTATTTTGATTATTCTGGGTCCCTTGTATTTTGATATGAATTTTAGGATCAGCTTGCCAATTTCTACAATGAAGCCAGCTGGAACTTTGATAAGGATTGTGTTGAAACTGTAGATAAATTTGGTGAGTGTTGCCATCTGAACAATACTGAGTCTACCAATCCATAAACATGGGATGTCTTTTCATGTATTTGGATTTTTTTAAGTTTATTCAATTTTTCTTGTAGTTTTTGGTGTAGAAGTCTTGTACTTCTTTTGTTAAATTATAATATTTTATTCTTTTGATGCTATCATAAATGAGATTGCTTTCTCACTTTCATTTTCAGCTTATTCATTGCTAGTGTATAGAAACACAACTAATTTTTGTATATCAATCATGTGTCCTGCAAACCTGCTGAAGTTGTTTGTCTTAGAAGTGTTCTTCAAGTCTATATCTTTGGTGATCTTTTTCACAGTTATTCTATCCGTTATTCAAAGTGGGACATTTAATTTATTTCCATTTAATAAAATTACGAATTTGGTAGGATTTGTTATCTGCCATGTTACCCTTTGTTCTCATTACATTTTATGTCTTTTTTCTCTATTCCTTCATTACTGCTTCTTTGTGTTAAAAATATTTTTTCTAATATACTATTTTAATTACCCTATTATACTTTTACATTATTTTGTGAGTTATTTTCTCAGTTGTTGCCCTGGGGATTATAACCACCATCTTCATTTAAAACAATCTAGTTAATATTAATATTAACCTAATTCCAATAATATACAAAAACTTTATTCTACTATGGCTTGTTGCTCCATCATTCTTTTGTGCTATCAATGTCATACAAATTACATATTTGTGTGTTTTAAGTCCATCAAGACAGCTTTATAGTCACTTATGTATGCAATTATCCTTTAAATCAGATTGGAAGAAAAGAGTTACTTAAAAATATAAAATATATAGTTTTTATATTTACCTATGGACTTATTTTATCAATCACTTAATTTCTTCATGTGGACTGAAGTTACCATCTAGAATCTTTTCATTTCAGCCTCAAGAACTTCCTTTAGTATTTCTTATAGATTAAGTGGCCTAAAGACAAATTTTCTTGATTTTTTAATTGTATTTTAATCTGGGAATGGCTTAAAGTCTCAATTTTTGAAGGCTATTTTTGCTGGAATTCTTGGTAGATATTCTATTTCTTTCAATTCTTTCTATATGTCATCCCGTTGTCTTCTTTCCTCTATGATCTCTGCTGCAAATTCAGCTGTTATTCTCCCTGAGGAAACTTTGTACACGGTGACTAGTTTTTTTCTTGCCACTTTAAAGATTCACTCTTTGCAAACAGCCTAAGGAAAGTGAACTCAGAGTGAGGAGAAATGATAACAGCAATCTGGATATGAAACTTTTTATGGAAGCTGCAACATATATCAAAGAGTCAGAATGCTCTGTGGATGAGATATTTTGAAGAACTCTCAATCCTATCTGCTCTTTCTAAGAGTTGGAAGACTACTATTTTTTACAACTACCACGGTTGCAAGTCTACTGGTATTACAACAGTACTGTGGAGCTGAGAGAGGGATGAGAGTATGTCAAGTCACAACGTGACAAATCCTACTGTTCTTTTGGAAGGTCAGCAGTTTTTATTCAATAAACAATACCTGAATTATTGCAAGTTTTAGGTTAATTTCCGGAGTTCTGCAATAGTTGACTTTGAAAAAATTTGCCAGTGTTTTTGTTGCTTCTATGCAGGATCAAATTTACAGAGATCTTCACTCTACCATCCCTGTAGTCCTATCTCATGATATTCCCTTTTTTTCCTTTTTTTTTTTTTTTTTTTTTTTGGTGAGGAACACTAGCCTTGAGCTAACATCTGCTGCCAATCTTCCTCTCCCTCTTTTTTTGAGGAAGATTAGCCCTGAGCTAACATCTGTGTCCATCTTCCTCTATTTTATGTGAGAGGCCTGCCACAGCATGGCTTGATAAGCTGTGTGTCAGTCCACACCCAGGACTCAAACACGCAAACCATGGGCCGCAGAAGTGGAGTGCACCAACTTAATCTCTATGCCGCTGTGCTGGCCCTGATATTCCTTTTTATTTATCAGTAGTCCTATATTGTCTTTCTAATTTCTTTTTTCTATTTTGGGTAGATGAAGAAATCCTTAAATAAGAAGGAAAATAGTTCACATAGAATCAATGTAGAACATCAATATTCCAAAGCACTTTTATTTTAGATTTTTGGTTTGCTTCCTTATAATGAGAGGCTGAGATGAAAGTCAAATGGACTATCTTCCTCGCTTGCTAATGCACCGTTATGTAATGTAGTTATAGACTATTCATCTTATGATTATTTTCTTAGTCCTATCTGCCCAAAGTTGACACAAATATAATGAAGTTCTTTCTTATATTCTTCTTTGGTTTTCATGTTATCTAAGATGTTGGAGAATGAGGCACTCCTTAGTTCTAGATTGAGTCTCCATTATTGAAGATAGAATGAAACAGAATTTATAGAATTATATTGATAATAGTTTGAAAACATGAAAAAGGAACTATTCGTTTCTTCTGGTGAGAGAAGAGAAACTATTATAGAAGCAACAGCATACTGAATTTTAAATAATGAGAAAGTTTCAGTAAGGAGAAAGTGGAGGGAAAAGACATAATCGTAATTATACTGTAGGAAGTGAAGATCAAGAGATAGTTGTTAAATATTCTGCAAGTGAGACGCTTGTAGTTTATTTTGCAAAATATGATTTTTTTTTTTTTTTTTGCAAGGAAGATGAGCACTGAGCTAATGTCCACGCTAATCCTCCTCTTTTTGCTGAGGAAGACCGGCTCTGAGCTAACATCTATTGCCAATCCTCCTCCATTTTTTCCCCAAAGCCCCAGTAGATAGTTGTATGTCATAGCTGCACATCCTTCTAGTTGCTGTACATGGGACTCGGCCTCAGCATGGCCGGAGAAGCAGTGCGTCAGTGCATGCCCGGGGTTCGAACCCGTGCCGCCAGTAACGGAGCGCGTGCACTTAACCGCTAAGCCACTGGGCCGGCCCTGCAAAATATGATTGAAAGCAAAATAGAAACTAGGTGAACTAAATTAATTTGGAACTTTGCTCACTATCCAACATGTTAAAATGGTAAACTGGCCAAACTGGTTTCAGGGAAGAATCATGGGTTCACAGCTTATCAGTAGCTGAGAGCCACCTGTGAAAAAGGATAAACACATCTCTTTTTTCTTTAATAGCCTAACAGACAGTATAATGGAAATACATGCTCTTATTTTAGAATAAGGACATAGAACTTTGTACCAATCCTGGAAGATATGTACTTTACATGATTTTGAAGTGGCACAGACCAAGCAAATGACTAGAAAATATCTTGCCATTAATGACCTGTTAGATTAGCAGTTCCTAAAAATATTCCAAAATCAATAATGCAGCAAAATTGCTGAAGTCCCTTTGAACCATTTGAACATATTTTATATTTTGTGAAAGAGAAAAATTCATAAAAATACTAATTACAGTTAATATTTTTGTTCTCTTTTTTCCTATGCTAAATTCTCTTGACTTAGATGACAGAAATTAGGAAAAAACTTCAAATGTTCAGTATATACACATGGATTTCAAATAATATTTGCATATTTTAAGTGTAATTGCAGGCCACACACTGACTTGGGAAAATAGTTCTCTATTTAAGTTCTATTGAAATGTTTTTTATAGACCGATATAAATATATTGATAGATAATTGCAAAGTTATACATTTTACTTTAACATATAGGGATTTTTTTCCATTTTTTCATACTAAACATCTATTTTGAAACTTTGCTATGTGTTATATATTTCTGTTTACTGTTATTGACTTTAAACAAATAGCCAGTTATTTCTCTAGCAAAAATGGGTTTATTCAGAATCAGCAATGAATTTGCAATTCAGAGTCTGCAACCATGATCAGCCACGTGCAAGGCCCAAGCAAAAAGGGGAAGAGAAAGTCTTATAGAGGAGAAGAAGAAGTTGTGAGGGCTATTGGAAACAAACCGTCTATTGGAGGAATTGAGAGTTTGAAGTGTAGTGGCTTTTCATTGGCTGAGTTGTGACAGTCTCTCATTGGCTGAGCTTCCTGTGTCAAGGAAAGGAAGTATTTCTGCTTCCTCTTGGTCTCTGTTATCAGTGCAGGGTGTGAGAGCTCCCCTTTTGGCCTCCTGACTCGAATTCAATGAGGTTTCCGTTTATTAATTTTCACACTGTATAAAATGCATTTTTAATGAATGTTATACTTAACGAATGCTTATTAAATCATTTTCTCTTAGAAAAAAATGGCAATGACTTATAATTCACACCTGCACAAACAAAGCGGACTTGAGATACTTTAACAGGAAAGCAAATGTTACATAGCTACTGGGAAACAAACTTAGTCTAATAAACTTAAATAATTTTATGTTGGATGTCAATCATTTTAGGTTGGGTAACAAATTTTGAGGGTGTGTAGAGTATCATTTGAGATTATCAGTCTATTAATACTTACAGATACTAAATGTGAACTCATATGTCCTTAAAAGTGTCAAATTATTGATCAGAATAGAAACCAGAATAAATATTATTTCAGTAGGAAATTGCCCTTTCTTTGAAAGCAACTTTACATATAGAAACTAGATGGGGCCGGCCCCGTGGCTTAGCGGTTAAGTGCGCGTGCTCTGCTGCTGGCGGCTCGGGTTCGGATCCCGGGTGCGCACCGACGCACCACTTCTCGGGCCATGCTGAGGCCGTGTCCCACATACAGCAACTAGAAGGCTGTGCAACTATGACATACAACTATCTGCTGGGGCTTTGGGGGAAAAAAAAAAAAGAAACTAGATGAAGTAAACTAATTTTGCTCAGATCTCTGTCTCTCTCTCTCTGAGAGCCCTTTATGGTCATTTCTACACAGATGAGTAAATGAATTTAAAAGTATTATTAAATAGTAAATATGAATATACGAATAGATAAAAAAAGTTTTTTATTCTTAAAGTGGTGTTACATTAGTTGAATGATAGCTTAGGGAAAACTGTGAATTATTAAAAGCAACAGACTAGAAAGTATTTGATGTATTCTTTTATATCATCAGTCCTTTAAAATCTATTTCATTTTCCTTTTGAGTTCTTCTAAATTGAAATAGAAAATTTAATAGTTGCCTTTTCTTTGAAAAAGATATATTATTAGTATATTTATTGGCACTGAAATTTATATTTGAAGTGAAATCTAATGTATTGAAGTTTTAAATGAATAATACAGGAGATGAAGATGTGCTTGATGATAATATCTGAAAGGAAATTGAAGAAGATGCTATTGTCAATCACTTATTGAAAACTGGAGTTATTGAAGTTTCATTTTAGAAAGTGGGAACACTACAGTTTTATTTTTGTTATTTTTCCTGTTAGTATTATTTATAGCTGTTGTAAATGATATATGATATAACTGAAGATAACTGAATTATATAATATTACTGAAAAAAATATAATAGTTCTGAAAATATTTATCTGAAGGAGGAAATATAACAGAATTTTCAAACTATTTTCATTAACTCCTTGACAGTCATTAGAGTAAAGTACATTATCTACCCCCAAAAACTGAAAATAATAAAAATATCAACGTTTGTTTTTATAATCAATATATAATGGATCAAAGGAGAAAAACATAGAGTTAACTAAAGACGTAGAATAGTTTTTGGGCAGCCAGATGTCTTTGCTACCCGACTCAGTGTCCAAATCTATCAAGAGAAAGAACCTATCACTCAAAAGGGATCTTCGTCAGTCACTGAAGTCCTTGCCCAAGAACATAAACATTTAAGCATTGCAGACAGTTATATCTCTAGTGTGAGACCGATTTGTCAGGATTTACCAGCTAAGAGAACATGGCCTCATTATACATTCAAATTGTGATTATGGGGACACTATATTTGGTACCTGTGACAATATGCTCTCAGTGCCAATTAATTAACATCCTACCTTACACATCTTTCATGAGTTTGGATGTCACGAGTCAGTCCCTGAGAATTAGACTCTATGATAGAGATTGCTACTGATCACAAATATTCTCCAATTTTTGCAAAACATGCTGATGTAATACACATCTCAGTCCTTCAGCTAGCATTTAGGGAAGCCATAAGACTAATGTTTTCCAATTGAATGTGAATCGTAGTGAGGGGCAGCATTCCTAGGCCAAGGCAGCTAAGAGCAGATGTGCCTTTCTACACTCTCTTTCTCTAGGAATGCCAGACACATAACACCAATAATATAAATATTGAACACTCCTTCCTTAATTTAATTCTACAGATAAAAATGGTGAATTCCCTAATTATTTTTGGAATTTCAGCAGTGATTTTTCACAGCTCATCATTTTTCTCCACTGCTTACTAAACCATTTGGTTTCTCTCTTCTATCCTTCATGTATGTCTTGAAGATGATTTCTGCAATCCTTTTATGAATGTTCCTATCCTTATAAAATCATACTTTAAATTATATAACAATGCAAAGACAATTACAAGTCAGATAAAAATTAAAATTTATTGCTTATTTAAAATAATGTATACAGCCTTTTAAATATCACTGTGCTTTAAGACTATTCTAAGTTAGGTGGCTTCATATATAGCTATATATACTTCATGTATAGCTATGTATACTTCATGTCTAGCTAATCACATCATCTTTTTTTTTTTTTTTTTTTGCTGAGGAAGATTCTCCTTGAGCTAACATCTGTTGCCAATCTTCATCTTTTGCTTGAGGAAGAGTCACCCTGAGCTAACAATTGTGCCAGTCGTCCTTTATTTTGTATATGGGTCACTGTCATAGCATGGCTGACAAGTGGTATATGTCTGCACTCAGGAACCAAACCCATGAACCCAGGCCACCAAAGTGGAGCGTGCTGAGCTTAGCCACTAGGCCACGGGGCTGATGCCATCACCTCACCTATTTTAAGCTTTGTTTTACTTTGACCTTAACTCTGGGTTTCAATTCTTTGAACTCAAAAGTCCTTTTGATCCTTTTTCTCCTTTCCATAGCATATATCCTCTTGTTCCAGAAATACACTCCCTAAATCAAAGTTTATCTGCTGATCTTATTCTTAATTTCAAACTTTCTCTAAGATAGAAGTGTCTTTATATTTTTAAGGCACTATAGTATAATGAGAAAATGCTAATATATTTTGCATGATCTCAGAAATAAATTTTTACCGTGGTTGTCCACTGGGATCGTCTCACTTAGGTCACACTCTTTAAAAATATATAAATAGTAACAGTGTATGTTCCTTTGAACATGCCCCCAAAACAAATGGGGAAATAGAAAATTAGTTTTATATGCTGAATTAAATATATATAAATGATTAAATATTCATACAATTACACATACACCCCATACATAAATATATTTGAGTGTATGTATGTGTATATAAATATATATATGCATATCTGTATCTATCTATTGAAAGACAGATGTTGAAAATATAAACATAACTTCAAGTTGATTATTAGATTAATTTCAATCTCTCTTACATAAGAAAGTATCTCTATTCAGGCCCTGCCTAGAGTCTCTTTTATGCCTCTTTATCACTTATGGTCATCTTTTTTGTCCCAATGTCATCCACATCAATTTATTTTTGAACTATACTCTCTGATAAAGGAGCTGCAATATAACAATAGACATTTCTTACTAGAGATCTGAAATTCTCCAAAATTCAAACTTTAAAGAATGAGTTTTCCTCAATTGTATTTCTTGAAGTAAAAAATAGCATTAATAAATATTTCTGAATACCACTGTCCAAATTTTTTGCTTTAAAATAACGGTAATAATAATAATAATGATAACCCTTGTCCTCAAGAAGTGAGAACACAGAATAGGAAGTAATTTACATCCAAAAATAATTTCTCTAGTGAAGGAAGAGACTTATGGAATTTCACTCTTCTCCTGTTAAAACAAGAAAAGGAGTGTCGGCAAGGTAAGTTGAATGTCCATCTATCTTACCAGTGTGAAAACCAATGAATAGTAACGGCACTTTGGGTATTTCAGAACCACTGGCAATTATAATGTCATCTTTAATCAAGAAGAGTGTCTCAAGGTATTTTTAAAAAGAAATGATATTTTAAATTATTCAACCAAAGCTTGTTCAGATTTCCCAAGAAGTCAATTTATAATTTGGGTTACTTTTAAGATGTGCTAGAGAAGGAGAACTCACCAGTTATGAAAACAAGAAGAGTTCTGTCTCTGTGACCACCCTACTCTTATTGGAAATAAATCAATTAAATCCAAGTAATGCAGCAACTTGGTCACTGTGATTCTCATCCTTAGGAGCACAATCCACGAGAATGAGTGTGTTTGGGCCAGCATTAGTCAAGTGGCCACCCTGTTATGTTCATCTAGCTATGACCAAGATAATGAGGTCATACAAGCAATAAATGCTCCAGCATATCTGTAAATATTTACTTTTACTTGACTTACAACTCACTACATAAAGATTGTACTAATTAATAGGAAATCACTGGTGCCATTTTTGATTTGGCATTTAAATACTAATCATAGTTTAGGATAAAACTGATAAAAATGATCAATGATCTGGAAATGATATTTCAAGCATTTCCCAGTTACACTACCACAGGATGAGTTAGAAACGACCAACATATTGCTTCCAACTGTTGTTTGTATTCTCTAAACCTAGGTAAGTGAAGAGGAATCTGTTCTTAGTTTAGGAGAAATGCCATTAATAAATACGAACCAAAGAAAAGCAAAATGCAGATGCCAACTAATATTTCTGAAGGCTATAGGTTTTTGGAAAGTGTTTTGTAAGCAGAATTGTAAATCACGTCACCATTTGAAGAAAACTTTCCCAGGCTGTGTCTATGTTTAAAATGTCATTTGGCTTCTATTCAACTCATTTTTAGGGCAGGCACTATGATAATTATTACTCAAATCTAAAAATCATTATATTTATCTACCTTGGAATTTCTATCACTTGAAACTGATCTGAGAAGAGCAGAATTCAAATCTCAGTTTAATGACTTGGACTTGGATTCATTTTATTATGGAAACAAGGACTTTACAGACCAAAGAAGACAGAGATCTTGTTACAAGCTATGGAAAAAACATTTCTAGGGAATGATTCTAATTGGTTTGACTTGAGTTATGAGCGAGATCATACTTAAACCTATCACTGTCATCAAGAATACTAGGTACTATGATCACCCAATTTTAATCAGATTCCTACTTCTCTGGTACCGGGGAAGGAGTATAGAGAGTATTTCAATTGTGAACATCTGTTAAAATCACATGGTCATAACAAGATAGGGACAATTGCCCCAAATAAGAAGACTACAGTGGTTAACACATCATAGGCTGGCCCTCCAAATCCCTCCCTCTTGGTGTTAACAAGCTTGTGCAGTCTCCTCCCCTTGAGTGTGGACATGACCCCTGAGTTGCTTCCAAAGAGTGGAATATGGCAAAGATGACAGGATGTACATGGTTACACACTTGAGATCGTAGTGCTTAGACTTCTGGAGTTTCTCTTTCCTTTGCTAGCATTCAGGAATGAAACAACCTTTTTGGGAAACCTCATGGTACCCAGAACTGTGGGCAGTCTCTAGAAGTTGAGGGCAGTCTCTGGTTCACAGTAGAAAAAACTAAAGCTCAATCCAAGAAAGTGAATTCTTCTAGCAGCATGAGTGAGCTCAGAAGCAGACCCTTTCCCAGCACAGCCTCAGAGGAGACTGAAGCCCCAGCTGACAGCTTGAATGCAAACTTGAGCCCTTAAGCAGAGGACCCAGCTAAGCCATGTTGGAGTCCTGAATCATAGAGATAATAAATGAGATAATAAATGTGTGTTTTTAAATGTGTTAAGTTTGTGTCAATATTGTTATGCAATAGATAGCTAATACAAATACTATAGTGTCATAAAAACAATGATTAACAATATATGCCATGACAACCATTAACTGATTGTCATTAAAACAAAATCTTCCAACCATAGATCTGAATTTTGGGTTTATGTTTATGAACCCTCTCTCCTCTTTACCTATTTGGTTTATATTTAAATTTTATGTGTAGGAGAGAGCCTCTACACGTGAATTGCAACTCTGAAAGGATTAAACTGCAACAACAATCTTAGGAAATATGCCCTTTGCCTCCTCAATGAAGTATTTATTTTCTGGATACTATATCACTACATGAAACTGTCAAGTTGTGAACATATTAATGACTCTAACCTGCTGTGCTTCAATTACTTCCATTTTTACCAGTTTTCCACTATCAATGCAAGACAGAATAAAGAAATCTATGATCATGGTAATTACTACTTCATTATGAAATTTTAGGAGTTGTTAATAATGATGTTCAGCATACTGTGTATTTTCTAGCCGTTTAAAATTTTCTTTCCCATAGACCAAAAGAAGAAAATTCTTCCCAACTCTCCTAAAAAGTACAGAACCAAGTATTGAATTAAATAAGCTAAATGTCTTCTTCTGATAAATGAATGCTCACTCACAAGGAGTTGTAAATGTTACTTAATCACTTAAAATTGAAAAAAAAGATTCCTTTCTGGTATCTGATATCTTATTTTAGGCTAACAAATTTTAATATTGACTATAGTTCTGCCATTTGTTGTCCGCAATCTCTTAAAAATAGAAAGACGAATCATTTGACTCTTTATTAACTATTTAATGTATTCATACTTAGAATTGTACTTTATAGTACTAAAGTTCAAAACTCTATTAAAAGACCTTGTTTTGTAAAGATTAAATGTATTTTTTATTGTTTTTTAAGACAAAGTAATGTTCAAAGTAAGTGTTGTGGGTCTGTTTGACACCCAAGTTATGCAAGATATGAGAGAACTATCCCTCAATGTCCTTAATAAGTTCTTCTTAGACCTAAACAAACAGAGAGAGATGTGTGTGTGTATTTTCTCATTGTCCAATGAGAATAGGAGTGCTGCTTAAAAACAACAAATAATTGTTATTTGCAATCTCAATCAGTCTTCTAAGGCAGGGATTGCTAAACTCTTCTGTAAAAGGCAAGATAGTAAATATTTTCAGCTTTGCAGTCCTTAAGATCTTTATTGCCATTACTCAACTCTGTTATTGCAGCATGAAAGCAACCACAAACAATATTGAAATGAATTACCATGACTGTATTCCAATAAAACTTTATTTACAAAATGAAGAGAAGGGCCGTAATTTGCTCTCCCTCATTCTAAGAGAATTCAAAGTGTGTGTTTTAATAACTGAAGACTTATTATTTATCTGACCATCCTGATAAACCAAGATGGGAGGAAATGAAAGTTGAGAGGTAGAGTTGGAGTAGAGCCAAAAGGTTGAAGGTTGGAGCTGGAGTAGAGCCAAAAATTAAACCATATGTTAAAGTTGTGAGGAATATTTTTTTGGTCTAGGTTGGAAAGAATCTAGGAGGGATAGAAACAGTTGAGTGAGCTGTGAGCTCTGTGAGAAAAATGGCAGAAAGAAAACTCACCGGTATGGCATTCGCTAAGAAGGACATTTAGAGACCAAAATATCCAAGGTGCATTTTGAAAGTCATATGCTAATTTTATGAAATTAGGGCTTGATATAAACTTTATTCTCTTACTGTCGTAAAGATCTGTAGTAGTCTGCACTGTTCACTCAAATTCTGTGAATAGATTAGTTTCGAGGTCTCTAAGAGTGTTGAACTCTAGGTATCCAGGTAGATGTGGAGCAAAAACTGGAAAAAGAGCTGAAAAATAAAATAATTTTTATTTGAATTTCTGTTATCCTTTGCTATGAGAGGTCTGGGCAGGAGGCTTCCATGAGTGGGCAAAGGCTAATGTTCCTCAGTGAGAACTAATCTGCTTTGAAAAGCACACACAAAAAATCACACAGGATTTATTCTTGTTACCAAGAATACCTCCAAAGAATGACCAATAAAATGCAACCAAATAACACCAAGTCATCTTTCCTAAATTTCCACAAGGACTCTCTTGGGCCCTATAACACTTTATTTTTCTGGTTTATCGTTTCTTGCGGGCCTCCCCCATAAACTCAGATGTGGATTAGTAAAATCCAAGCACACTTTACTCTTCTTTGTTTTACTTCAAAATCATGCTACCAAAATATCACACAATCTTGATTGGCTATTAGCAAGCGAGATTACAGGAAGTTACATTCTCTGACATCAACATTTAATGGATGAAGATAGATATATTCAAATAAAAATGTACATATATTTTCTTTACACCATACTGTAAACAAAAATGTCTTAAAAGAGTCAAAAATCTTCATAACATTGGAGTGAGTAATTTTAGTAACAATAATAAATAATTTTAATGTTTGACCTTCTGTTTTTTATAGATCAGCCACAGGGTAGAAGTTTGACTTATTTAAAATTGTTTCTCTGGATCTAATCCAAAATGAGAAAAAAATGTAAGTTCAAATTCTGAGACTTATAAGCCAGGTGACCAAACACTGAACTGTGGAAGGTTAAAGTACAGCCATCATGGGAGATAACGTAAGGCCAGTTGTCTTTCCTGTATCTCACTGCTCATCTCTTTTAACACCAAAGTAGATAATATTTGTGTGTTTGTGTGTGTGAGGAAGATCAGCCCTAGGCTAACATCCATGCCAATCCTCCTCTTTTTGCTGAGGAATACGGGCCCTGAGCTAACATCTATCGCCAATCCTCCTCCTTTTCTCCCCTTTTCTCCCCAAAGCCCCAGTAAATAGTTGTATGTCATAGTTGCACATCCTTCTAGTTGCTTTATGTGGGACGCCGCCTCAGCATGGCTGGATAAGCACTGCATCGGTGCACACCCGGGATCCGAACCCGGGCCACCAGTAGCCGAGCGTGCGCACTTAACCGCTAAGCCACAGGGCTGGCCCCTGATAATATTTTAACTTCTAATTTTCAACTGATCATCCTTACATAAAACATTGTCGTAAGAGTGAGAACTTCAAGACTCTTTTTCCTCCTGTCTTTGGTCATATAATTTAACTTCAAGAATCTTCTAAAATCCTAATCTACAAAAACCATAACCTTCAGAGTCTGTTAATCTGCTCTTTCTTTCAGCCTTTTGGAACTTGTAATTGTCTTCCATTTCTGTGCATCATTGGAGCCACTTCTATAACCTTTTCTAGGATTCTATAGATTTTCAATAGCTATCTACAAAAGGAAACTTTATTGTGGTACATCAAATAATAAATGGATCAAAATTCTTAAACCCTCCTGTATCCAGGGCTTTCATATTGTGTCTTGTCAAAAAGGGAGAGTTGGCTTCTCCGTCCTTTGAATTTAGTCTGGTCTTGTGTTTTGCCTTGGCCAATGGAATAGGAGCAAACCTTATGCAATAAGAGGGTTGAAAAATTTCTACTTCTTCTCCAGGAGAACCTGGAACCATCATGAGAATGTCAGGGGAGAGGAAGAATCTCCCTCTGTCCTTTCCCTTAAGGTTCTTATGGCTGGCCAAATAATTAACAAGAAAGGTTAGCAGGAGAAAATAATACCGAGTTTAATAGCGTGTATACATGGGAGAAAGCAGGGACACTGCGTTTCTCAACACAATAGCAGAAATTCTCGTCTTAAATACCATGTTCAGCCAACGACAAAGGAGGATGTTGGGGTTGGGGGAAGTCAGTTATAGGAGATTACCACTAAAGCACAGTAAACAAGAGTAAGGTTATTATGCAGATTTAAGGACTCACATTCCACACTGATAAGTCTCTAGAAATAAGGCCATCACCCCTCTTCCCAAAACAGAGAGGGAGATACCTTTACAAATGGAGATTTCCCTTATAAATGTAAATGTTTGTCCGGCAACTCCTTGCAGGGCCATCCAGAGAATGTGGCCAGAGAGACAGAACTTCCAATAAGATGGGCTTGTTGGTGCCTTTCCTATTGTAACATTTATCCTACATTATCTTTACAGCCATCATGATAGAAGATCTGTTCCAGGAAGGAGCCATCATGTCAAATTATTTAGGCAGTTAGTGGGGGAGGTCAAATGTCCTCAGAGAAAACAACCAAGGTAAAGAGAGAGATTTCAGGGTGGCCAAATCTTGATCTCCCACAAGAACATGTCCAGGCAACTCTGCTGACAAGATATGAGAGACACATGGAGGAAACAGAGCTGTCTGAGGTAACACCTTCCTAGACCAGACAGCCCCCAGGTGAAACCACTCACATCAGCAGATAAGATCAAATAAGATAAAATCAGCAGAGTCTATCCCAGATGAGCAGAATTATACAAATAACCCATAACCTCAGGAAAGTAATGAATTTGGGGTTATATATTTCATGGAAATACTGAATAAAACTTTATAATCCAGTGGTTACAAGATATACCTCACATTTTCTAGAGACTAATTCTTTTGAGCTAGAAAGGAAGAAGGCGAACATCTTTATGATCTGTTCTGTCTTTGCCATGTGTCAGATTTTATTCATATTTGCTTTTTTTGTCTGAAATGGATGATTTTGGGGTATGGATAGTGATAAACACAGGACACTTGTTAGTATTAAATTTGTTTGCTTTATTCTGTTTTAATGATTTAATGTCCTTATGTAAAGACATCCAGACAAACTATAGTTTATTCTACTATCACCAGTGTAAGCATTAATACTTGACTTAATAAGAAAATAGTAGTAAGAGTGTGTTAAAATAGTGCAGAAATAGCCTCCACTCAGTCTTCCAACTCTCCCTTATCCTTTGCTAAGTGCAAGTCAGCAGCCGCCTCCAGATTTCTACTTTGCTCCTTCCTCCCTGACGCTTCTTAGCCCAGCTCTATCTAACAGTCCTAATCAAACCAGCTCCCTAACAACACCTGCCCTTTTGGTTTGTGTTTTGTGTGTATATGTCAAGAAAAAGAGAGTGTGTATCTGCAATACTTTTTCTCTAATATGAACTAAACATCCTCAGAAAACTTAGACTCACTGTGCATTCCTGATAAAAAACAGACTACATATTTTACCTCTGGAGAAGCATAATTAAATCACTCCTCCAATTCTTGATTTCCCTAATCTGTCTATAGGCATATTTTATTGATACTAGCCATGTCACTCTACTGGGTTGCAGTGAGAAGAAAATTAAAAATACTTTAAAAAGTGCTTTTAAACTCTAAAAACTATACAGATGCTGAAACAACTACTATAACAACAACAAAATCTACCTGAAAATCTCTTTAATACTGTACCATAAATTCTAAGTTAATTAGTGATTGTGGTTGTAATAGTTTGAAATAGATTAAGCCAGGAAGTTAGGGACTTCTTATTGATATTGTGAATAAATTTTGAAAATAAATGAGTAGAGACTCAGTCTGGTTAATTCAATTAATCTGATTTAACTTGAGTTTCAATTTCCTTATCCATCACTGTAAGATCAGAAGCGTCATCTAAAGAATAGAAAAAGACTAAAGACTGGATGGTACTTGACAAATGTCAAGACCCACCACAGACAGAAAATATTAGGAATGCAGTCTAGCATAGAACCTGGAGTCAGAGTTTTAAGAATTTATATTGAGTTCTGTCCCTGGGTTACCTTGCAACCTAAAAAAAGAATAATTTTCCATCCTCTTCATTATGTCCCTTTGCCAAGGTAATGTATCACACATCACACAGAAACCTTAATATCACTGAAATCCCTTAGAAGAAAGACAGACTGTAGGATGATAGAATATGATGACCTAAAATAGTATCATTTAAAAACTTTAGTAAAAGAAAGAGAATAAAAGTAAATCAGAACTTTTGAATTCTTGACAAGTTCTAAAAATATGTTTCCGAAATGGGCCAGGATGCATTTAATGAATGGAATTTGCCCCTATTTTTATTTAGTATTTACTGATTGTCCATATTGTGTAAAGAAATGTGCATGAGATATTTGTTTTATAAAATAAAGTTTCATTACTATATTCAAGGAAAAATAAAAGTACTTCAATGAGGGCTGAGGAGAGGGGGAATTGAAGGAAGATGGTCAAAAGGTACAAACTTCCGGTTATAAGTTAAATAAGTCCTAGGGATGTAACATACAACACGATGACTATAGCTAACACTGCTGCATGGTATATAGGAAAGTTGCTAAGAGAGTAGATCTGAGGGTTCTCATTATAAGGAGAAATTGTTTTTCTTTTCTTTTTATTGTATCTATATGAGATGATAGATGTTAACTAAACCTATTGTGTTAATCATTTCACAATATATGTAAATCAAACTATCATGCTGCACACCTTAAACTTATACAGTGATGTAGGTCAATTATTTCTCAATAAAATTGGGGAAAAAAGTATTTCAATGAGATATTTACATGTGTGAACACGGAATTTTATCTAGTATGTTCAGATATGTAAAGGGAAATAAAATGATCTTTCTCTTTCCTGATAATTCAGGAATATCTCTAAAAGAAATGCAGAATAAAAGAAAAGAAAAACAAATTGTAAGGTCTAAGACAAAGGAATCATTTGAGGTAGGCCAACGATGGGAAAACTCATTTGTTTTCTCCAAAGCGTATTTTTTTTCTTAATTTCTAGACTTTTATACATACTTCAGAAATTCTTTTAAGGCGTTCAGAAAAAGTATAGCAAAGCTGAGTGAAATAGTAACAAGGTACCTGTTCCAATTGAACCCACGTTCTTCGTTTTCTTTTCCATTAAAACTTCAATATTGAATCTTAGATACCCACGTTTGAGTTCTGTAGGCCTTTGTCATAATGTTTTAGAGTACTTATTAGTCTTTCAGATATTAAAGAGTGGTGTATATCTTCCAGCTTATTCCTTTACATTCTTCAGTTTCAGATGGAAAGCTGAAACGACACTAGTGTCAATTACCCCTTGCAGTAGTTCCAAATAAGCATTCGGTGAGTCTGACTTTTTAAAAAAATACAAAAAATGATCAACTGGCATGTCTAATTCTATTACTTTTTACTATTTATTCAGTTTAAACAGCTTCTTGGATTGTCATATTTTATTTCTAGTCACCACCAGCTGCAAAAACACTTGCTTCTTATGATAATCATGAAATGAACTGCTACAGAAATGTGAAATGATATTGTTTCCTTCTCTTTCTGATATCTCATCAACAATTTACAATTTCGAAGCAACATTAGCACAATATAGTAAGAAACAGCTGCTTAATTTACCTTAATTGTTAGGCAATATCTCATTTTATCTAGATAGCAAATTGAGCAGATTCTGGAGAACATATGTTTGTTGTATTTCTAGTGCTCATAGAAAACCACACTTTATATTTTACTCTCATACAGCAAAGGTTCCAAAGAAACATGCTTTGCAAGTAAAAACCACAACCACAGATTTTCCCCAAAATAGGCTTTTGTCGTTTCTTAGATCACACTGTGACAGATGCCTCAGATACAAGCAACTGGAAACAAGAAACAATTCAGTTGACCCTGCAACACTACTGCTTCCAACGTATGATCAAGATTTAAACAGCAATAGAGAAAGCTAACCTGATCACATTTGTTTCTGTGAATGTGTGTCTCTGGCTCCGAGACACTGTTCTTAGTGAAATGGTGAATTTATTGAGCTTTAAAATCCTCTGAAATGACTAACACACTATATTGTAAAATGTAACAAAGGAAACTCTACGGTACATTTCAAAAGCATCTTTTTTCTTCCCACCAGGTAACATATTTTGTGACGTGAGTGGTGGAGAACACTGTTACGGTGGGGTTGCAGGAATGGTCATGATGCATGTATATTTTATTTAATATATGATTAAATTTGGCTTACTAATATTTTATTTAGGATATTTTTACCTCTGTTCATAAGTAACAATGTTATATAATTTTATTTTTTCTTATTGTCCTTGTCAGGTTTGGCACCAGCATTACAAAATAAGTTACATGATAATGGTCCTTCTTTCTTTTCTCCGGAAGAATTGCATAAGATTGGAATTATCTATTCCATGAATTATCTGTCCCATGAATTATCTGTCCCATGAATAACCCTTAAAACACCTAGGTTTTTTGGTGTGCAAATTTTTAAATACCTTTTAAACTAGTTTGATGCCTTCAGGAGTGATAAGTTTTAATTTTTGCTTAAGTCAGATTTGGTAAATAATTTTTGCTTAAGTCAGATTTGGTAAATAATTATTTTTCTAAAAATGTATTCATGGTATCTAGTTTTCAAATATGGCCTAAATTTCTTCAGATCAGTGACAGCTTCTATAATTGTGTCATCTTTTTCCTTGTGTTATTAATTTGTGCCTATTTCACTTTTTAACATGATCATACATGCTATAAGTTTGGAGATTATATTAATCTTTTCAACTAGCCAATTGAGTTTTTGATCTATCCTATATATATATATATATATATATATATATATATATATATATATATATATATTACTATTTCATTAATATCTGTTTCAGTTTTACTATTTCATTTCCTCTAATATTATTGGTCTTATTCTATTGTTCATTTTTAAGATTCTAAAATTCTATGTTTAGCTCATTAATTTTCAGTTTTTGCCCTTTGGCAATATGTGCATTCAAGGCTATACATTTCCTTCTAAATACTATTTTACTTGCATGAAATGAGTTTTGATGGTGATATTTTTGTTGTCATTAAGTTCTAGGCTTTATTTTTTTAACCCATAAGTTATTAAAAGTGTATTTTGCCAAATTATGGAGGTTTGAATTTTAAGTTTTTTTTTAATTAATTGCATTCTGATTGGTGCACATAGTTTGTATAATATGTATTATTTGACTTTTGTTGTAAATGTTTTATAGTCTGATATGTGATAAGTTTTAAAATGTTTATATGTATCATCTACAGTTGTTAAGACTCACTTTTGATAAACGTCCACTAGTTCAAACTCTTTAAGTCATTCAGCATCTACAGTATATCTTAATTGCATTATATATTAATTAAATATTTATTATATATATTTAATTTTATAATTAAATAAATTAATTTTAATAAGAAATCTCTTTTTGCTTGAGGAAAATTGTCCCTGAGCTAACATCTGTGCCAATCTTCCTCTATTTTGTATCTGGGACACTGCCACAGCATGGCTTGATGAGTGATGTATAGATAAGTGCCCGGGATCCGAACCCACGAACCCTGGGCCGCTGAAGTGGAGCAAACAAACTTAACCACTACACCACCGGGCTGCCCCTTGAAGTTTTATTTTTTCTTGGCTTTAAATAAGATATAATGTGCTAATAATAAACAAAGAAATAAACAATATAATAAAAAATAAAGTTTTTCATGAAGATGTTGACAAACTGGCACTCACAGACATTGCTAATGGGGATTTAAAATTGTATAATAACTTAGGAAAAACTTCTGGCAATATATTACAGTGTTAAAAGTGCACCTAATATGACCTAGCAACTATACTTTTAGTTATTCACTCAAGAAAATACGCCTACAAAGTTACTTGGACAAAAATAATCACAATAACTTTATTTATAGCATCCTTAAACTGGAAACAATCTAAATGCTCATCAGGAGGAAAATGTATAAACAAATTTGGAATACTAAATATCAATACAAATGACTACTAGTCAACTACAAAAAGAATGTAGTACTGAAATAGGCAAAACCATGGATGATCTCACAGGCACTATGAAATTATGTTGAGCAAAAGTGGAGAATACATTATAATACTGTATAATTCTATTTACAGGAAGTTCTGATAGAAGCAAAACTAGCTAGGATCAAAATTCTCTAAAAAGAGTTTAAATCACTAAGGGGTGATTGGGAAGAGGCATGAGAAACTTTCTGGAACCTTGTGAAAAGGTTTTGTGTACTGATAAGAGTGCATGTTGTACGGGTATACACATTTGTTTAAATTCATCAGATACGATGCGTCAAGATTTGGACAGTTCACTAAATGTAAATTTTACAAAAAATGATTTATAAATAAACATTTAACTCTAGATAGTAAAGTTGCTTTTCATGGTAGCATTTCTGAAACTACTTTCTGTATGTTCTAGCCTTAAGCAATTGAGAAAATACATTGAAGATAATAGGAACTCAGATTCTCCATGTTCCCTCAAACCAACATTTTTATACAGTGTTTCCCTGAGCCTTTAGTGCCGTTCCCTGCAATCTCTCCTTCCCCATGTCTGCTTTACTTGTTTTCCCCCCTGATATCGCAATGCTACCTTTCCTAACTGGCTCTTGCATTATGTGATATCGAAGGCTCTCTCTCTCTACTCACATAGCACCCTGTGAAAAATTAGATCATAATATATTCCAATTTAATTATAATTTATTATAAATACTTGTTTACCTAATTTGTCTTCCCAATATATACCACGAGTTTCTGAAAGCCTGCATTTATAGTTTTTGTTTTATTTTTTTCTTAATTGTATATTTATAGTTTCCCACATGGTACCTGAGATGCAAATTCCATTAAATTAACATAATTTGTTATTTATATAAGCTAAGGAAATAATATTATAAACAGGAACAATAACTTAGGAAATTACATAATTACAGTATTTTTCTCCAATATATTTTGTAATATGTTTTCCAACATTCATTTAAAAATAAAGCGCCCTTGGGTTTCACACACACACATGCACATTCTCTTTAGATCATAAATTATAAAATCAGTTTAAATAGTTAACAAGAATTTATGTTCAAATGTTGGGCCCAAACTTATTCAGAATCCATTTAAATGAGAATTTCTTATGCCTGTTATTATTACCCTGTTAAATAAAAATAAATCTGGACTTAGTTAAGGAAAGACTTTATTCCAAAGGACTACTGCTATAAGAGGACTAGAGTTATTGCAGTAGTACCATCAACCTCCAACCAGAAGATCTGCAAGTGTTTCAAAGTTCAGGCAGAAAAGGATTTTCTTTTACACAGAGGAGAAAACAAAGCTAGAAAGAACCCAGTGTGGGGGAGTGGGTGGTGTAATCAGGAAGCTGACCGGGAATTGTCTTTGCTTGTGGTCCAGCAGTTCTCAGGCGAGGCCTTTAAGAAAGGGTTGTTTTACGTTTTGATGCTGGCTCAGACTAGGGGGCGGGTCAAAGTTCAGAGACTAGAGGAAGGAGAGACGCCTAAGGAAAGTTTGGTCAAGTTAACACGTATTTTGTCCAGATTGCTTCATGGGTGCAAACAGTTCAGCTAATTATTTATGAGACAAAGGTAGGAAATTGGCAGAGTCTGTGTCTGACCTTGTCACAAGTAAACAAGGGAGCATAGGGAATGTTAGTTAGCTAAGTCATTGAGGAGGAATGGGTCTTTGCAGCAAGCTTTTTCCTGGAAGTCAAAAGGGTGGGGAGACTTCTTAACCATTGCTGTTTTCCAGAAACACATGGCCCAGGTTAAGTTTAATATTGTCACTTTAGACTACATTTCCAAGAATTTGTTTTAACCAACAATACCCAAGTAATTATATTAAAGTTATTCAAGTTAATATTTTTCATAGCAAATATTATTTTAAATTTAAAACCATAATTAAAAGCATATTTCCGTATTCTATCCTTAACATCATAATGCTTTGACAAATACATGTGATAGTTTTTGAAAATAAGGTCAAAATAAGGTCACCGATAGCATAAATATATGCTAATATACAGTCTTGTTTTAGATATGAGAAAAATATGATGTTTCTATTGAACAAATGTTTTATTGTTGTTGTTTGTCAGTAGGCGATTTTTGAAGGATTTTTGAGCTCTAAAATCCAAACTTTAATAAAAAATTGGTTTCACTTTTCAAAATATCATAAATGAACTCCTCATGTTACCTGTTAATTTGTCACTGCCAACAGCCAGATCAATATCAATTTTGACAGAGCAGTGTTATCCTGTAAACTATATAGAAATCATAGTGAATAATCATTGGATTTAAATATTAAAAAATGATACAACTGACTGATAAGCAGAATAAGATTTCTTTCAGAAAAAAGAATGAAAGTGAAGGGAAACATTGACCAGAAGCAAACTGATAGAAATGAACATCAGTTTTTAAAAATATACTGAAATATCCAATCTAGGTTGGACACTTTTCCTAAGAAATCCCAAATAAGGTGATATTTCAGCAAATTCAGGCACCCAAAGACACATGTTGCCAAGTAAATGGATCACCTTTAAACTATTTGAACATACTTTGAACCACCTATCACTTAGTTTTCAAATAAATTGTCAAATTATAAAAAGGAAGAATACTTTTGGCTTTTAAAACTTTTCTAAAGACACTGAATTTCAAAATAGATGACCAAACGCTAGCAACGTTTTTCATTACCTATATTTCTTATGCTGAAAATGTAATAGTGGAATGCAATTTAGGAGATAATGATCATGAATTGGAAGGGAAGGAAAGAACCAAGAAAATGGGCTTTAAAAAAGTATGCATCAGCAAACTCAGGCAACCGGCAGGAAAGAACGCATTGACAGAAAGTCTATAGCAAAATTGGAAGCTGGCGGTTTCTAAGAGGTAATAATAAGGGCAAAGAAATAAACTATACCCATGAAAATAAAATGTGAAAGAGTAACCTGGTAGATGATTTGAACAAGGTGTGAACTTTTCTAAGAGGATTAGATATGGGGAAATCACAAAGATACGTATGTCAGTGTTGTACAAGAATTTGTGGACGGCATTGGGAAAACCAAAATCAAAATAAATCGCTGCTAGCACAGGATCTTAAAAATAAAAAGAATCAACAAGAAAAGTTAAATTAGGCGTGCAGAGAGAGGTAATTATCCATGGCAGTAGAAAGAAAGAATTGTAGTTATAAAATAAATAGCTGAACTAAATGTTTCATTTTATTAATAGTTTTACTTTTCTTCCATAATAAAATCTCATGATATGTTGGATCAGACACGTGAAAATTACCTCTAACAAAGGAAGTATTTAATAACATTTTTTATCATTGAAGCTCTACAAAAAAATTGAGTGTTTACATCGTTACGTTGTTGTGCGTTTAAGCACTAATTTTTAGAACATTAAATGCTTGATGAAGAAGGTGGAAGCTGGACTAGACAGAGAATAAAATTAAAACCTAATTAAAGATTACTTCTTAGAATGAACTGTTTTGTGATAATGAACATTTTAGTTCTAATTAAAACAAAAATAATAAATATCATTTAGCATTACATCTCTATATTGTGTAAAGTTACAGGGAGAGTAAACAAGTCAAGCTTGTTAA
Organism: Ceratotherium simum simum; assembly: GCF_057802395.1. NCBI lineage: Eukaryota > Metazoa > Chordata > Mammalia > Perissodactyla > Rhinocerotidae > Ceratotherium > Ceratotherium simum. The sequence continues at coordinate 70,599,805 of NC_141908.1, read as the reverse complement.
TGTGTAATTCATATTGTTTTCCTTAGCTGTCTAGCCAACTTCAGAAATTCTGAGGACTACTGACAGAAGCAGCACAGCGCCTGGTAATCAACTAGCAAGGCAATTGGCCCCTGGATAATTAAGAGTTGACTTTAAAAGAAAACTAAAAGATTCAATACCTCTTTCACAGTAAGAAAACAAACACAAACAGTAAATGACACCAAAGCAATTTTTTTATTACTTAAATTGCTTTGATTTAAAAAAATGACAAAATAGATCAATTCTTATCAGAAACAAAAAATAGAAAATTTAAATAAAGATTTTTTAAATATGTAACAACTGAAAGTGAAATACACTTCCATCTCCATTGCCACCGGTCAAACCCAAGCTGCAGTCCCCTCTTGCCTACTCCGTTGCAACAACCCCTCGAGACACACTCGTGTCCCTGTGTCTAGTGTTGAGTTTCTCAAATTCATTCTTTACCTATAAGAATCCTTCTAAGAGCAGGTCTGAATTATGTCCTTCTTCTTCTTTCTCTAAATTTCTTGCTACATTACACACGTCATAATAATGTATGAATATTTATTTAAAATTAACATTAGTGGTTCCCACTCCAGACCTAAGGAATCAGAATCTCTGGGGATAGGAGTCCAGAAATCTGCATTTTTAAAAAGCTTCTCAAGTGATTCTTAAACACATAAACATTTAAGAATCACTATCTTTGAGACAAATTTAAATACTTAAATGCAATTTACTACATCCTGTATTTTCTTTTTTTTATATCCACAGAGACTCATTTCTATTGAATTCAACTTTACTGATATCTTTCAATTTTCAAATCCATAAACCATGTGATATTTTTCCTCCCTCCTGGAAAACATCCTGATCTCCCCATCCCTTCACTTTTTCCCTTTATTTGGCTAACTACTACTCATCTATTAACAAATCAGACAAAAAATGCTCTCTTCCAAAATGTCATCTAGCCAGTAGATTTTATGTTTTGTTACATATTGGAATTATGTGGAATTTTAAAAAAATACTGATGCCTGGATCCTAAAAGAAAAGATTCTGATTTAATTGGTTTGGGATGCAGCCTAGCCATTGAGGTTACTGAAAATTCCCTGCGTTATTCCAGGTGCAGCCAGGGTTGAGAACCACAGCTCTCTTCTAAGTTTGGTTTCCCTACCCTTTGTTTTCACTTATAATGGTACCTTATACTTTCCCTTGTAAAAACTCTTAACTTACATCATTGAGATTACCATGCTGCTGTAAATTGCTGGAGACAGGAGCCTTCTGACTGTCCCAGAATCTGCAATCTACACATGATGCCTAGCACAGAGAGACAAGCTAGAAGTGACTCAAGACATATCTGTTGAATAACATTGAATTAATGATTGGACTCATCACAAAGTATTTTAAATATTTTGATTGTCTTTGCCTTCTACAAACTTCTAAAATATGAAATTATGGAGGCAATTGTGTTTCTTTCATTTTTGTATCCTAAGAACCTAGAAGTGTAAATGTTCAATGCATATGTAAAGAACAAAAAAAGTAAAATATGTAGTAAATTGGAACAATGCTTAGAAAAATTAAGATAATGAAATCTTTCAAGTAATCCAAACCATATAGAAGCACATCTTTGGATATTTATTTATAGGCTGATTATCTTTTAATGAACATATATATTAATTATTTGTTCATTAAAAAGTGCCTGGGAAATCTTGTTTCTAAATATGGTTGAGGATTAGAATCATTTGGGGAGGTATTTTCAAGTGCAGATAATTGGGCCACTGGGTTCAAATTTCAAGATGTGGGGCCAAGAAACTAAATTTTGAAAAAACAAAAACAAAAAAAACAAACAAAATCCACTATTTTTCTCAATATTTCTATTGGTTCTCAACTATGGACCTGCGTTTTTTGGAAAAATGACCTAAGACCCTATAGGGGAAAATTTTATTAGCATAGTTGGTGTGGTTATTTTATTTGAAAAGAATGTTACTTTATTTTATTTAAACTGTTCCATAAGTTTTATTTTTAAACTAACTTGATTTTTATTTATTCTATTTATATTTCAATTCCTACAAATGAATTTTAGAATCTTAAGAGATTTACATCATCAAATCTTTTATATAATGGTTTTGTTTGATATCAAACTTTCATATCCAAAGAATATTAGAATTGGGTATTGAGGAGTTGTTAGGAGTTTGTTATGGGAAAAAAAAGAGAGAAATACTTTCTCAAAGGTATGAAGAAGCATCATATTTTCAGGGAATGTTGAGATGTTATCAGAACACACAACTGATGAGGAATGATAGCAAATGAGTTTCTAATGAATTCTATGGATTATTTTAAATACTCATTATCAGACAATATAATTGAGATTTTGTTTAGAGGAATATTGTGTGTATATCATCTATCTATCCATCTATCCATCTATCTAGCTATCTAGATCTAGTTCTCCAATTTAACACTAGATTGGTCAAAATAAAAATTTCATAATATTTAGTTCAAAGAACTAATTAATTTTCTTGGTGCATGAGTAAATCCAGCAGTGAATGTTTGAGAATCTAATGACTTCCTGAATCAGAATGAATTCAGCTATAAAAGCTAATTAGAAGGGAAATGAATGCCTAAAATATCCCTTGTGTACATAAAAAAGAAGTGTCAAGATTATTAATTGAAATTAAAATTTAACAGTATACTAATGTAACATGACATAAAATTCCATCTGTTACACAGTATCACAAAAACAAAAATACACAGGGAATAGTTCATCTTTCTGAGGCTTTGACTGGTTAATTGCTGGTTAATAAGACTATATTTGTATAAAAAATGGTGTTGATAGTAAGAATTTCAATCTACACTGTAGTAGAATTTATTCTTTATCCTCCCCAAGCCCAGTCTCTTTTGAGAAAAGAAATCAGGTTGGTAAAGTGTGACAAAAAATTAGGTGAAAAGGAATTTTAATATCTGAGATTGCATGGTCCCCAGATAACATAGTATATAGATATATATGATTGAGTATATGTATATTTATGTGCCTGTATATGAATTTTCTATAAATTATAGACATTAATATTGAAGATACAAATAAAATTAAAAATATGGCCAAAAAGGAAAGTAGGACACCATTTCTTTTGTTTACAAAGCATACATAGATTACGTGAATTAGTAGACTTTCTATATCTTTTCAGGTCTATATGGCATCATCTGACATATGCTTCATATTTTTTGCATTTAAAATGTGACTCTAAAGTGCAGCATTTTGGTTTGTCTGGCTCCATGTAATATCAAACTATAGAGCAACAATTATGTCTGCATATAAACTATTAATGGAAAAAGAATTAATTGTATTTAGAATCAGTAAGAAATTGCTGCAAGATCTGATGCTACCACAAAGCACTCACATTACATTTATTTAAGGAGGAAAAATAATCTTTGCAATCCCATACTTTTTGGACATAAGCAGGGTATATGTTTTAAAATATTAGGTCATATAAACTGGCATTTTCAAAAAAACACGACGAGAGGTTTGGGAACAAAAGATTCAAAGGAAGGGAATGGCTATATGAACAAATATGTTAGTTTCAAGATTGTATTTAGCAGCTAAAAAAGAAATAAATAAAAAGAACCAAAGCCAAAGCAATAGAAGCCAACCTAAAGTTTTAGACACAGGAAAGCAGTCACCTATATCATTATGCAACCATTTAAAATACTAAATATAAAAACCCGGAAATAGAAAAAAAGTATGTCATGTTGAATTCTTAAAAAGCAGGAAACTATATAATTGGAATTGGTATAAGTACTTAACTAGTATGTTGGAAAAACATGACATATGGAATGTAACAAACTACAATTTATTTTGGATTCTACCTGCCCCTCAGTGTTTGGCTCTCATTTTCCTTCCAGTCTGTATTGCTGAGCAGTATTTAAAGTGACTCCCAACTTTCACTGGCACACAGCTCACAGTCCTTGCCTTCCCTAATGGTGAGAGTCTAGTTAACTTTTTAAATACAGAGTCCTACTCTTTTGCAAGGTCTGTAACAGCTCTGTTTTTGACCTGCCATTAGCTACTTAAACTTTTTCGGGTATAAATCAAACACAGGTCTTGACTGTTCTCCAAATAAAAAGAAAACACATTAGGCTCTTCAGGTGGTCCTGTTGCAGCCTGTCTTGCCTCCACTAGACTTAATGCAAGAGGAAGACACCTCCATAGTCTTTGCCTTGGGAGGATATGGGAAGCACAGCCTCCTCCAAAGAAGCCCTCCTTAGGGAGTCCTCCCACCTCTACACATTCATCTGTCTTGTATCTATTTTTATTTTCCTGGACCTAGCTGAGGGGTGCCAGCCAGGTAACTGCTTCTAAAACCTTCCTTTATGAATTCTTCACTACAGTCTAGTGCCTCACTTTGGTACTCAAGAGTGGTTTTCAGAGATACTTTGCGTTACTCATGAGGACATAGTAGCAAGAGATTGATATCTCGAAAAACTGTGATTTCCAGAAGTAAATAAACCTTTGAACTACCTCTTGCAAATTTCCTAAATTACGTAGGGTTTTGAGGGAAGTTAGGGCTCCTGCAATTTTTTGGCTGGGACTTGAACCATAATTGTACTCTTATAATTCAAATGTATGCCAGAGAAAATATAGGTTACCTACTATTAATGACAATAATCCTCATGAATTCTCACAGTGGCATGGTGGACAACCATATCTGAATAGAAATCTCATTTGTTTTAGAAGATAACTTAAGACAGACTATTATAAGGACAGTGCATTAGACTAACTATCCGGTGCCGTGGATTTATGTCTTAATTCCAACATGCACTAGCTGAGGAACAAGGACAAATCAGATAATTGCTCTAAATTGAGTTTATCTACAAAATATTTCTAATAGTTAGTGTTTTGCATATCTTAGAGGGTTGTTTCACATATCATAAAAGAAAATGTGTGCAAGTGATTTGTAAATTGTAAGTTATTATGTAATGGATGCTTCAGGCTATATAATTGATATTGATTGTGGGGGGGATTTAGATTTTACAGATTTCCAAGTTGAACTAATTAGTCAACTAATTATGCTAGAAATTCATATTAAGGAACCACATATTTTACAACTACATAAATTCTGTGTGACATTCAACTGGTGCTCTTTTCCCTGATGGTAGGATCAGCTTGAGTATCCCGCTTTCCCATTCTAAATGAATTCCTAATTCTAACAATGGATTAATGGTCACCATAATCTACACGTTTTTTTATTTTTAATTTTTTAAAAATCTTAACCAGTGTTTTGAGGATTTCAAATGATGCTATAGGATTCACTACATGCAAATTCCATGAAGGTAGTGTATTAGCCTGACACATAAAATTAACCATCACAGGGAGGAACCACCTCGACTGTGTTGGTCATCATTTTCCCCCGCCACCTAGCACAATGTGCACATGATGAGTGTTTAATACATGTCCATTCAATGACTTTAGAATTGGTAATAAAAAATTTGCATGAAAAAGGTTTCCCTTCATCTTTAATTCTAAGAATTTTTACATACAGTGGAGCAAGTTTACTCTAAATTAAACTTTCTTACCTCATAAAAGTATTAAACTTCATAAAATATTTCACTAAGACAAAATTGATTTTACTGAAATATTTTTTTGGAATGTATAATGTATATATATAATGGAGCACAGTAAATCTTCACCCTTTGCTATATGACCTGTCACACATCTCACTGAAGAGATGGAGTCTGTTTCCCCTTCGCTTCAACCTGTGCTGGCCTTGTAACTTGCATTGGCTACTAGAATGTGTTGGGAATGACAGGTGTCCAGCTCCGAGCCTAGGTCTCAGAAGATTTGTATGTTTTCACTTGCTTGTACGTGCTCCTCTGCATCAACACGAGAACATGGTCAGGCTGACCACTGGGAGGAGACCTAGTCACCCTGGACAATTAGCCAACAACTAGACAACAGACACCCAAGTACTAGATGTATGAGGGAGCCCATATGAGGTCAGAACTGCCCCACTGAGACCTGTCTAAATGATTGATCTACTGTCCTGTGTGGACATAAATACCACTTGCTTTAAGCCATTGATTTTAGACTAATTGATTATATAGTATTATTGTGGCAATAGATAACTGATACACAAACTCTACTGCTTACTTTTATTTCTCTTTAATGACCTCTTGATATTAACTGATATCCAGGCAATCAAAAATATGCAAATGCATGAGATTTATTTAAATGAACGGTAAAAAGATTATCAAATAACTCAGTGTTCCAGGAGAATTGGGAAAGTGCCATGCAATAAAAATCATCCGTTCTGAAAACGAGATAATGAGCTACCGGGTAGCAGACAGTGTGAAATGAATATCCACACGAAAAAAGAAATATATGCTGCTGAGTTACTGCTCATTGTTTTGTTCAAGTTGCAGACATTGATTCAACCTTTACTCCTCACTGCTGTGTTTGGTTTCATTGGGCACAGCTAAGTCAAATAAATATTCTTTGTGTAAATGACTTTCAAGCATTCAACTAAAATGCTTTTCAAATTTGGACCTGCAAGGCTTGCGACTCTGGTCTTTGTAAATATGATTCAAAAAATTGTGCAGTTTAGTATGTTGCACTTACATCTTTATTTCTATAGAGTAATAATTTTTATCACGTTGATGTACTAATTGAGACAATCATCTAGGACATCCTTGATGGTGGAAAAAAGACCTTACCCATTTCAGTGATTTCAGTTCTTTCACACTTGACTGATAGAATCGTCTGCCTAAACATGAAACATGATTGTATTATTACCAAATGCAAAAACCTCAGCTTTTGTACCTCTCTTAACCTTTCTGGACTTAATTGTTTTTACTTTTACTTATTTGTTTACTTTCTGGATTTTGTGTCACACAGACATCTCAGGAGACTTTATGCTAAGAGGCTTTGCTATCCACCATAAAGGAAAGTGTTGAAATTATACAAAAGATGAGACTGATTGAGGAACACTAGCATGAGGAGAAAAAAAAATTAGCTAGATTGTCATCACGCTAATTCATGTTTATTTTCAGATGAAAGGAGCAAGGAAAAAGCTAGGACATAGCACCTAAAGCTGCAAGTGCAATAATTATTACAATTAATGGCTTGGAGGCAACTAGTTGATGTTCAAGCTATGCCTCAAGCCTCCTAGTAGCCAGCCACTTGACCCCTCTGACTCTCAGTTTCTTCATCATTTAATGAGCTGTTTGGCCCTAATGATCACTAAAGTCCCTTCAATTATTATGTAGAGAAAAAAAGCAGAGGAGGTACATTTGGAAAACAGAAATTTGAATCCTGGCTGCTTCATTCAACCAGCTATGGGACTTTGTATATGGCCTCTTCTCACCTTGAGCCTCAGTTCTGTCAACAGTGAAATGGATCAAAAGTTCTTAAAACAATCATATAAAGAAAAAATGTATATGGAAGCAATGTAACCAGTAAAGGCTTTAAATAAATAGTAATTATTTTCATAATTTCTGTGTCTGAAATGAGCCAAAAATTAGCAAAAAGAAATGGTAGCAATTTAATGATGGCTATGGATATATTTCAGACTCCATGAGAGAAAAGCAAGATAAAATAACTAAATAATAGATTAAATGAAGTGACAAATTGTCACAATGGAAATAGTGGAAGTAGTCATTTAACTTAGTACTTTTTTAAAACCTTTTTATTTTGAAATCATTATAGACTCACAGGAAGTTGCAAAAATAGTTAACCTAGTACTTTCAATATTGTTTACTTTTCAAGTTATATCTCATTTATTTCATCTCTTTCCATAAATTGTAGTTTTGCTAACATTTAATGGAATTCTGCTTTCATTTTTTTAGATGCAGCAATACTGGTAACTGTCATTCTGATTCAATCATTTAGTCCATGTTCCCTAGTAAGAAAGTCCTGCCTTTTGTAACAGACCCCCTAAATCACAAGCACAAGGCTTTGGAGAAAAAGTCCAGTTTTAAGAGATTCTTCTCTGGCAATAGGGGTCTAAGTTGGTCATGATGAGTGAATAGATTCATATATGTGAAACCAAACCAAATGCAGTCTCCTCTTGGAAATCGACTTGTCACTAAACATAAGCAAATTGAAAAAAGAAACATACACATGCACACACAAATACCATAGAGAACCTGGCATACACACACATTTCACTTAACATTTGAAATGTTTGAACCTCTTGTGGATGGAGAGTAAGATGGTTAAGTGCAAGGTTATTTATGAGTGAGCAAGGCCCTCTGGGTTGTGTGTTTTTGCCCTTCAGTACGGTTTCTTGGAGAAAGCCGACATCAAGTAAAACCAAAACTATCCTAAAACTATCATTGCTTTAAATTTTGTGGCCCCTAGATGACAGGAGACCATGCCAACAGGTCAAAGTCACTTATGGGTACCTTAAAGTCTTCAGCATACTGTAGTTGAAAGTCTCTCTGTCTTAGCTGTGTGAAATAAAGCTGTGTGAAAAAATATATACATACAGGAATCCAAACACACACACACACGCACTTCAATAGAGTCTTTTTAGTTGAAATTAAAACTAGGCTTTTAGTCAACTTCATTGCCTTCATGGCACTCACTGAGATGATGTTTTTTAAAATGAAGTGGTTGAGGTGGGGGGGGGCAGGTTTAATTGTATGACCAAAAGTGTTACAGAAAAGACTTTGGTGGCAAAGTCACTTAATGAAGAGTTGTGGAATGATAAAGAGACTTAGCCAAAGACACCCTGTTGCTGTTGGGGTGCCAAATTGAGAATGGGACTTATAATGGCTATTACTCCTCCGTGATGCAGTGAGAAGGGAGGTTCACTGGAGCCTGGGACAGAAGTGCGTTTCCACAGCTTGAGGATGAGAGGCCGCAGACACACTTTTAGGTGTTCTATATGCTTTCCCCCGTTTAACTTAAGTGGCAGACTACTGAGGAGTAGAAATTCACTGAAAATATTGGTAACCAGTTGATATGCCCAGCTCTTCCTATTATACTTCAGTGTGTCCGGGCCACACACAGTTGCAGTGCAAATGAAAAAAAAAACTTTCTTTTTTTTTTTTATATTCCTTTATCTTCATATAACTTATTCAGCCTTTCACCAGTCAGTGGATAGACCAACTTCTTCTCTCATAGACCAATCTAAATACACTGCTGCTCTCAAACTTCTTGCTGATGTAATTTAGTTCTTTTATTCAGAAACCCAATACACACACCAGAATGAATTATATCCTATAATGGAGCTTTGCCCTCATATTGATGTAGGCTGTGATTCATTTCTTATCAGTCCTGACAGGGTTGCTAGATACTGACAAGACTTATCAGTATGTTTGTACTCATTAGGTCATTCAAAAGATGATATTAGCATACTTTCTAACCAACAAGTATGAGAAGAATCAAGGATAAACATGTTAGAGATTTTAAATGGAACGCCATACTGAAAATCTATCTGTAAGCTTGGCAAACCTAATCATATGAAAAATAATACAAAGGTACAAAAGAATAAGCAAGCATATTTACAAAACTAGGATATTAAAATCCATAAACTGAAAAAAAAATGCAGATATACATACATGTGTGTACACATGTATGTATATATTCATAATGATTATGATTTAATCAGTATGTCTGAACTTAAGCCTTGAGTAGTAAAAACTTTTAAATTAACAGGCTGAATACTCTTAAATAATATTTAACCCTTCAGGATTTTTTCACATTATATTATTTACCTTTTATAATATAACAGGTAATTATAACAGGAATTATAATATTTACCTATTACAGATCCTAGGAGCACAACAACATAGGTTAAACAAGTATATTTCAGACTTACCAGTGGAAAAGATCAGGCACAGCAAACTTAATTGACTTGCTCAATCTTACCCTTTTGAATGACAATGAGCCACCTAAGGTGAGCTGATCAGATTCCCCTAGGATGAGGAATGACTAAAATAAAAACATGATTCGATACTGTTTTCTAGGGCCGGCCCCGTGGCTTAGCGGTCAAGTGCGTGCGCTCCGCTACTGGCGGCCCGGGTTCGGATTCCGGGCGAGCACTGACGCACCGCTTCTCCAGCCATGCTGAGGCTGCGTCCCACATACAGCAACTAGCAAGCAGGATGTGCAACTATGACATACAACTATTCACTGGGGCTTTGGGGAAAAAAAAAGGAGGAGGATTGGCAATAGATGTTAGCTCAGAGCCCGTCTTCCTCAGCAAAAAGAGGAGGATTAGCGTGGACGTTAGCTCAGGGCTGATCTTCCTCACAAAGATGAGGAAACAAAAGGAAAAAAAAAAGGCCAGAGAAGTGGTGCGTCGGTGCATGCCCGGGGTTCCGAACCCCGGGCCGCCAGTATCAGAGTGCAAGCACTTAACCGCTAAGCCACGGGCCCAGCCCGGAAATACAAATTTTTAAACTAGGATTTATAAATATATACAATGCACTTAAATAACTTACTGAAAACCTTTGTTATCTTTCAGTAGTAGTCTTGATTTGAATATTTCTACTACAGAATTGGATAAAAATTTTTGCAGGGTGACAAAAAAAATACAGTCCTAGAGAACATATATAATTCAAATGCAGTGCACTTTGTGGCAGGAAAATTCACTACATAGTTGGTCATAAATAAAAATTATAACATTTTCAATGGTTTAAATTGCACAATTTTTAAAATACAATCACTCAGTGGATGAAATTTTTTATTCCTTCTTACCAAATTGGTATAGAATATTTTACAGTTCTGTGAGAATTTGCACTTATTGTGCCAATAATGGATTTTACTTTCCTTTTGTGTTTTTTATTTAATTTCTTTCAATTGTCTTATAAAGGTATTATATTACATGGTACAAAATTCAATTTAATGGCTTTTAAAATGACAGAATATTTTGAAACAGAAGTATATATTATTACTTTAACATTTTTGTCATGATTCTTTATTGTCAGCAATTAATGTACGTTGATTTGCCTATATTTTGAATAGTTTCATTTAAAGTATTTTGAAGAAACTTAAATACATATGAAAATAACATTTGCTTCCTTTTTCTCCATCATATTTTCTCTGAGATTACCTCAGCACCTGCAATTTGCTCACAATACAATTTTACAGTTACCGCCTTCCACTGCAATGTAGCCTTATCCATTATCAAGTGTCACTCAGAGGTCTAATTTCAGCAACTATTATAATGCTGATGCAATGGCTGTGTTTATTTGGCTATCGATGCAGATCCTGAAGACAATAATTCCCAGTTTGCTTAGGTACCAAAGTGGCAGACAGATTTCCATATCTATGAGTATAATGAAATGCATTATATAAAGTGCAAGGATGACTTCGATCATTTGTTATCACTTTAGGCTTTTATATCATTTCCTTTTATTCTGTTTGATAAGGAGCTAGTGAAGTCTGTTTCATAAAACTATTAGCTCATTTTATATCTGCATATTTAAGTGATGTGAAAGATGGGATCATTATCATTAAAATAGTAGCTCAGTATTCTTTGACCATTGAATAAAAACAATAATAAATTATCAAGCAGTAATTTATATAGTGAATAAATATATAAAGTGGCATTATAAAGCAAATACAGGAAAGTTCCAATATTTTGAGTAATTTTTGAAACAATCACTTATTCAGATATTCATTGGAAGGTAAAAACAAAACAAAAAAGGAAAAAAAAAAAACCAAATACTAGAAAGTGCTTTGCTTTGACTTCTGTGATGAAGCTTTCCAAATCTCTATCCCTAGATCCAATGGGAACTTTCAAATTACACTTTTTCCAAGGGTAAGAACAAAGTAATAGTCATTTTTATATTTCTAGGGCCTAACACAGTGCTTGCCACCTAGGATAGTTCAATTATTCTAGTTTACTTGCTTTTTATTTGTTTATTGGCCAGGATTGAAACTCACTGATAAGTTTCAGCTGAATTTTTTTAAGATTGGCCCTGAAACAACATCTATTGCCAATCCCCCTCCTTTCTTTTTTCCCCTTTTCTCCCCAAAGCCCCAGTAGATAGTTGTACGTCATAGCTGCACATCCTTCTAGTTGCGGTATGTGGGACGCGGCCTCAGCATGGCCGGACAAACTGTGCGTCTGTGAATGCCCAGGATCTGAACCCGGGCTGCCAGTATCGGAGCTCGATCACTTAACCGCTAAGCCACGGGGCCAGCCCCTGTCTGGGTCTCCTTTATCTTTCCTGCCCCAGCCTGGATTAGGCTGTTTTCTGCCTCCGTTCATTTTAGAGAGAAGTGATAGAGACAGCAATCTCTATGTTAAGTGTACATGTTGGTATTATGTTCCCATTGCTTCTAGACTTTTTCATTTGATGAAATCAGAAAATGTGTATTTTCGAAAACAACATAAATTCATATGTGATATTCTTAATTCAAATTTTTCTTAATTTATTATTTAATATTTATACCTTTTTCATTTTTTACTGAAAGTGTGTGTTAGTCTCTATCAGTATTAACATAATTATTTATACTTTTCCTACTTTATTGAAAAATTTCAAAATATTGACATTAATATTACTTCTAATGATCAGGCTAATAAATGAAGTATTCTTTGCAGCTGTATTTGTATTTAGAACATATTTTATTAGGATATATAGTTAAAATAGTATCTAAAGTCATTTGAAAGAATTATTCTCTCGGTGTGGTTATGTTAGTAATTTGATATACAATGAAGTTTACTCATTTTAGTTTATTCTCAATGTTTTGAGATTGGGTTTTTTAATTTTAATTTTACATTTGAATATTAAAATATATGATTGCAAAAGCAAAATATATATCAGAATGTATTTGGAGATATTAGGCTTCCATCTCTGTCCCCTCTGCTCTGTTTCCTCTTTCTTATAAGTAACCCTTTTTTAAATTAGTTTTTATTTATTACCTCCAAGTATTTCTTTTTTTGTAAGTAAAAGAAATACATACATCTATTTCTATAAACATATACATTTATAGTGGCACCTTTGTTCTTAAAAATGGTAAAATATTACAATACTGTTCTGTAATTTGCTCTTTCACACATACAGATATATAATTGAGATCATCCCATATTATCATATAAACATCTCCCTTATTCCTTATTACAGACGGATAATGTTCCATTGTGTTGATGTATCAGCTCTGATGATGCAAGCTACTTCTAAACAAAAGACCCAAATAAAATTATCTGCTGTAACAAGAGGTGATAAAACATTGTTAGATGCCTAATAAACAGCTTGTAATCAGTAACACAAAAGTTTTAAATTCCTATGGGTTGGCAATTGCTGAGATTCTAACTAAAAATACTGTGAATTAATGATTATGATCACATCTTTTAATTTTTATTATGTTGATGCCTTCTTTTCATTCAACATGGATTTAGTGAATAATTTACTATGTGCTAGGTAGTGTATTAACCATTGGGATTCAAAAATGAAATATTTGACCTTGGTTAAACTAACATTTGTCTTTGTAGATATATGGAGACATTTCTACTCAGAAATTTAACTACAAATGAAAAGTTTCCTGCTCTATGAAGCTCACAAATTGGTGTAGAATTTAGACACAATGGACAGAAGATTAAAATATGTATCGTCAACTGATGGACACTATGGTTAGGATATTACAAAAGGGCTATGTGAGCAAAAGAAAGTGTTGTTAGTTTCCACTAAGGGGTTGAGATTTGACAAGTGAGTACTCTATGCAAGAGATTTCTAGGGTCAGAATTGTTAAAGTTTTTGTAGACTGTAGCATAGATAAGCTCTATTTAAATACATATATAACCCAAGCATCAGTCACCTTTACTTCCTTCACAATCACTGCCATTTAAGAGCACCTAATTTGCTCTTTAATTGAGTGATTTTTCCCAGATCAATTCCCCTTTGGTTCACCTGGCAGTGAATTCTGGTGTTCACACTCCTTCACGCTTCTCCCAACTCTGACACTGGCCACTTCTCATTTCCCTGCGGGTAATTCCCTCTCCCCATGCACCACTGCAATTTCCATATAGACAATTTCTATATGTAACTAAAGTAAAAATAACAACAACAAAAATTGGAGAAGGGCAGGAATTAAATCTGTATAGCAGATATAACTAACCCGTAACTTAGACAACCATCACACACCCAAAGTTAACCCTTAGAAAAATCCTTGTTGGTTTTGCCCCGTGGCGTAGCGGTTAAGTGCGAGCGCTCTGCTGCTGGCAGCCCGGGTTCGGATCCCAGGCGTGCACCAATGCACCACTTCTGAGGCCATGCTGTGGCGGTGTCCCACATAAGGTGGAGGAAGATGGGCACGGATGTTAGCCCAGGGCCAGTCTTCCTCAGCAAAAAGAGTAAGATTGGCATGGATGTTAGCTCAGAGCTAATCTTCCTCACAAAAAACAAAGAAGAAGGAAAAATCTTTGCGTTTTTGTAGACATGGTCCCATGAAAGGTGATACATGAAATTGAAACAATTTCAGTGGAAGCAGGGGATAAAGCCGGTCTGACATGGGTTGAAAAAATAATTGAATCTGAGGAAGAGGAGGAAAGAAATATATTTAGCTATTTTGAGGAGTTTTTCTGCTAAGGGGAGTGGGAACGGAGAGCAGTAAGTACTTATCACACAATGATAATATTATTTAAGCAATTTATTGACTTGATTAATTTCTATCTCCAGTACATGTAAGCCTCAAAGAGGGAATAAGTTAGTGTGTTTTCTTCACCATTATAGTCCCTGGGCCCAGTATGGCAAATGCATGATGCCATGTAAGCGATTAAAAAATATTTGTTAAATGAGTGAATAAATTAATTATTTAAGACACTTCTGATGCAATTACAGTGTATTTGATCAATAAAACATTAGAACAGACACAAAATACCCCAGTATTCTACACTGTAAAAATATATATCTTTGTATATCCATACCTACTTTCTGTGCAAAATATTGAATTTGTATGCTTTTTGTTATTGTTAAACAAAGATTAGTATTTCTTTATGAAGAGGATGCTTCTGTGCAGAAATTCCAGCATAATAATTATGTTATACATTGCACAGAGAATTGAAAAATGCTTCCATTTGAAGATCTGAGCAAAATATTTACTTTGGCTTTGGTTATTATTTTTTTCTTTTTCTTCCCTCCAGTGTAAACTTTGCCAATAAAAAGAAAAGGTCATCATGACCAAAATAATATTTTCTTTTAGCAGTTTTCCACATTTAGGCCTCAGCCTTAATCTCATTTTACTGCTCTAAAAATCTTACTGAGTTTGCTTTTGGCAAGGCAGAATGTGCCCCTGACTTTGGAAATTGTACACTAATATAATAAATGACTTTTTTAGAAAAACAAAGCAAAGAGTGGAATTATATTGAAAATTAGAAGCCAAGGAATTCAATCAAGCAAAATAATCCTGGCCTCTACACTGGACCATGTTTACGAAAGTTTTTAAAAATTTAAAACGGCAAATAGGGCCAGCCCTGATGGCCTACTGGTTAAAGTTCTGTAGGCTCTGCTTCAACGGCCTGGGTTCACTTCCTGTGGGGAACCACACCACTTATCTGTCAGTGGCCATGCTGTGGCGGTGGCTCATAATTAAAAAAAAAAAAAAAAAAAAAAAAATATGGGGGGAAGATTGGCATAGATGTTACCTCAGGGTGAATCTTCCTCAGCAAAAAAAAATTTTAAATATAAAAAGGCAAATAAGTAAATAACATTAACCAACTTTGTTTCTATCACTAGGCTCAGTACCATGAAGTGAAACCCACTACCCACTTCTAATAAAATCTACTTACTGATATTTCTCATAACCTACCACTGCTGCTAAGTATAAATTACCATGCATATAATTTACTTGGAAACAAAGATAATAAATTCCTTTGAAATATTATGTTTGTTGTTTTTGCCATTTTTGGCAACTCTGACGATATACAAAATTTGGGAGAATTGATATTTGAGCACTTTCAAGTTCCATCATAAGTTTCATCATAAGTTTCACCTTCCTATGTTAACAATGATTAGGAGTGACTTTTACTTTTTTTTTTTTCACTCTTCTTTACTACTTGAATTGTCTAGCTGCATGTGCATTATCTTGAACAGGTATGAAATATGTGTGCACACCAAGCATAGAAGAAAGCGAAGCAACAAGCACAGTGGTAGTTGGACCAGTGCTGGGTGTGACATAAGGAATGCTCAGAGAGAGGTCTTCTACTCCCACCACAAGAATTTAGATCTCTCACTTTTCTTTTTTGTCAATATTTGTGTCTAAAAAGACTATTTATGTCGTTGGTTGTTCATGTTCTCAAATATGAGTCATTTTTGATAGCTTAGTCACCAGTGAGTTTATGGAAAGGCATGAGGGAGGCAGGACGATACCTTCTTTTACCTTCTACCGTAAAGGTTTCTCTGATCTTTTATTATCTTCATCACACATACAAAATCAGGCTTTGAAGAATATACCTGTATTTCTCAACTGCATACGGCATTCTCCTCTAATAAAATATTACTAATCATGTTAGGTATTCACTGAAGAATTTAAAATATTTGTATGCCAGAACAAAGAGTATGTTTATACAAAATACAGGTTTGTGAATAAAAATGCCAATATGCCTTGTCTGCTTCAATCTGTGCCCTAGTAGCCAAGACTATGACCAAAGTTAATATCTGTAGGATGGATGTAAAGCTTCCAAAGCTTTAGAATTCCCTTAGGTCCCAATGACTCTTTACCCCTTCACAGCATGGTATGAGTTCAAGAAAAATTCACTTTAAAAAAGTAAATATCTTGGGAGCCAGCCTTGTGGCCTAGTGGCTAAGTTTGGTGTGCTCCACTTAGGTGGCCTGAGTTAGCTTCCGGGGCATGGACCTATGCCACTCATCGGTGGTCATGCTGTGGCAGCGGCTCACATACAAAATAGATGAAGACTGACACAGATGTTAGCTCAGGGTGAATCTTCCTCAGACAGAAAAAAAAAAAAAAAAAAGAGCTAAGTAAATATCTTGATCCCAAATTTTCATAGAATATTCTCAATTTTTATTATAATATAGTTTTAGTCATTTTACAACAAAGAGTATTACAGATTAAGAGTTTAAAATCCTGCCTTAGTCATTATGTGGCCTATTCAAATTGCTTAATCTCTTTAAGCCTCAGTTTCCTCATCTATAAAGTAATAATGAAAAAAAACAACGCCTATCACCTATTACAATTCAGCTTCAAAAATGGCAGGATCTTCGGGTATAAAATGCACTCTATGGAGGAAAACATGGGCAGTTTCACTGAGAAATTGAATTTGGAAGATATAAGAGGACCATAGCCATAAATTTAGTAAAACACATCAAGTTTCCACACACTCATACTCATATGTGTTTCACGATAAGGTAAAGATTTCAACCCTCCTCTGTTTCCTGCTTCAAGAAAGTTTACCTTCCCTAGTATGCTCTCAGGATTTTACACATTAGCAAAATTAACATAATAGGTACACACATAAGTAATTTATCTTCTTTGTTCATAATCATGTGATAGGGACTAGTTAAACTGTAGTGAGGATCAGTTAAATCAATCAATTAGAATAGGTCAAGTGAATCATTTTATTTATCTTTGAGGTGGGAGCAAATTGGTTTATATTTTGATGTTTATATCCTAATTTATATAGTCTTCAATTGGGGTTTATTTACCAGGAAAATAAAATACATAAATGTTGCAAGTACGTATTCTCACATATATTAATATATTTTTAAGGTGCAAGTTAGGTTATTTTTAATCTATCATAGACATAAATGACAAGTGTCTGAAAATATCAGATAGTAAACTAATGTCTAGAGAATAATCTAACCTCTAACTTCCCTTTGGAATAACATGACTTATTATGCTTAAGTTTCACATTAGTAGATTCACACCTGCAGATGGTCTGAGATGGAAATTGTCTATTCAATGGCAATATTATTTTACTGCCATTGTATTAGGAACAATAAACATTGCTAGCTATGACAGCTTTGTTTTTCCTTTTTAAATTCACACGCACAGGCACCAAAATAAACTGTAGGAAAAATTTCCTGTTTTAAACATAGCTTCTATTTATATGTCATTAAAATAAATTATATTATGCCTTTTGTTAAAACACTATAGATCTTATTCATTTATAAGTAAGAAAACAGTCATTTCTTGTTTTACCATCATATGCATTATTGTTACCACACAAATAAATAAGCCTGTAATTTTAATAAATATAAATGTGCTAGATATTATATATTTAAAACAGAATTGGAATAGTCACCTATCCTCTTCTAGGAATATTCCTATACTCTTCTAGGAATCCCCTAAAATTCTGTAAAACCTTATTTCTCTGACAGATTCCTATTCAGAAACAAAGGAGTAAATAAAAGTTGTCAGAATAAATGCTCCCAAGTCAATGTTAAATGTGCAGAAGTCCAAGGCAGAGATAAGCCTTGTTAAAATAGCATTTTGTAAGGAATTTTGCCTTCCCTTGTTTTGCTTACTCAGAAAATTCAATTGTTGTGTAAGAATTATGTGAACTTTATCCAGCCCATGTATCTCTCTGAAAATAACTTTAACTTGGAATTTTATGGAATGGAGAGAGAAATGTCATTTATTACCTATGAGACTTTTGAAAAATTACTTAATCTCTCTTACTCTTAATTTCATCCTCTGCAAGTTATTCACAATACTCATAGTAAAGTGCTTGTACCCTTCCTTGAGGAATTTAGGGGAGCAATATGGCAATTATAATTAATAATGCTATTGCATTGTACAATATAGTATACTAATAATATAGTAATATAAGCATGAATACTCCTACCTTAAGTAACTTAACACAAATTTAAATGGATTTATTATGATGCTTTAGTACTTACATTCTAGGATTAAATTTCTAGTACTTCTTCCTTAAGTTGCTTTTACAAATCTGTGTGTATGGCTAAGAGAATAATTTCTTTTCTCGCCAGGTCTAAGTCTTACCAGTTATTTTTCTTTTGTTGTCAAAGTTTTATTCAACCTCTTCTAAGTGCCACATACCACTCTTTTCTCCCTACTCTTAGATATCAGCCAAGCTATCATCTCCTTATTCAAGGCGTTCCCTACATTTTCAGTGAGTTCATAGTTTTTGCTATAAACTCAAAGTTATTTCAAAATATACTCTTTTTAAGTATGCTATCACTACAAGAGATTGATTTTTCCTTCAATATCCTTTTCAAAACATGAACTGCTAATTTCTCATTAGTCCAGGGAGGGCTTTCCCTGTAAGTGAGGTGTCAGGTCTGAGACTGGCTCAACTCTGAGCCCGCCATGCTTTGTATCCAGGATTCCTGCTCTGCTGGAGCCAAGAAATGTTCAATTTCCTTTTACAAGAAGAAAGTTTTTCTAATTAAAGATAACCTGCTTTGTCCCTTACTGTGAAGAACAAGTGTGCAAACTGCTTCCTGAAATAAGGTTATGGAAAAAGAAAAAGTTCTCAGAGGCTGCCATTTTTTTTCAGGTAACACAGCTAAAGACAACTAATGTATTTTGAATAAATAACTTGTTCTAAGCAGGGAATTATAAACCTCATAGACATTATTTCTTACAATACTTTCAAATATCCTTCAAGGTAAATAAAACATGTCTTCTTTCCATAATACACGGTAGGGGGACCTCACTCCCAGGGTACTTTATGTGAAATTTGCACTGATTTCTAATGTATTTTATTAGTAAGAGGACCACTTAGTTCTCCATTCAGCACCAAATTATACTTATTTTAGCTTTTTAATAATTATCCCTATTTCCTGAAAACCAGAAACATCAAATCACAAGAGTTTGAGGGAGCTGAGAAAGTTATTAGACATTGCTAGCTGACCTACCAGTGAGTTCAAGAAAGAATGTCAGAAAAAAGCATATCTAAAATTAACTCACAAGAACAGAAAATGCATTGCAATCTCACGTTATGTAGTGACGGTGAAGGCAGACCTTTAATAGTCACATATGCCATCACATAATAATAATGGCGAACATTCATTTAGTGCTTCTTATTCTTATTTTCTGGCACCATGCTTAATGCTTTTACTGTATTTTCACAGTTTATGCGAACAATCTTTGAATTAGGTAATATTATTGTCTCCTTTTTACAAATGAGAAAATTAAGACTTAGGGAAATCAAATAAATTTTTCAAGGTCACAGTAGGCATTCATGAAATGATAACTCTAATTATTATCACTGCTGTTACTAATTTAATGACTTCAAGGAAAATGCAAAGAGTTATAGATGTTCAGAATCAGAATTGAAAAATTCTGCTGAGGCCGTGGAAGAAAGGAAGCTTTATGCAGGAGGCTGCTTTTGAGTCAGACCCTGAAGTATGGGAAGACTTTGGAAACGTTAACTAACAGGTGAAAGGAGTGAGAAAATTTCAGCCAGAGAAAGTTGGAATGTGGCATCCAACTTTGAATGATCCCCAAAGTTAACCCTCCAGAACTTTAATTTTAAAAAAATTAACCTTATAAAAAAGAAGACTTCAGGGACAAAAAATAAAAACAAAGGATTCTTACTTGTGTTATTAGAATTCTCTCTTTACTACCCTACTTTAGGGTAAAAGAATAAAATTATCTGCTTTATATAGTGTAGCATAAAATAATTCTGCTGGCATTCAGGACTGCCTAGTGCCTTTTGTTTATTTTGAATATCAAGAAACCAGCTGGGATCAGAACTGTTTAGACTCTTTTGAAGATACATATGGAAAATTAGATATCAATTGAGGAGCACTTCATGAAATATTCAGGATGTTTCCTAAAAGTAAAAAAGCGATCACGTATAGGTTTGAATCATTTGACACAAAAAGTAGGTTTACCTAGAGAATCACTTTCAAATCCAGTCTCCACTCCTCCTCCTGTCCGTCTACACGCTGCCTTGCGACTTGAAAACTCTGAAATGAAGTGAGGTGTGATAGGGCTCTGGTCTGCCTCCCATGCCTCGCCTGCCCTGCTGTCCGAAGACAGGAAGGAGGACCAGTGAGACCTCTGGGAAATCTCTCTGTTCTGTCGCTTCAGAGTCTCTGGTTACACTGGGATGGGAAGGGAAAGAGGACAGATGTCTCTCTCTTAATTGGTGCTGTAACAGTTTATCTGGCCATCCATGCCTGTTGCATGGCACCATCCAAATGTCAGCTGTCTCGTGGGTGTCTCAGACAGATTCTTCAAAGGAGTGAATTATGTCATTAATATGAGAAATATAAGTCCTATCTCCTTTGTGTAGTGATACTCCTTCAGCAGTCCCCAGTGGCATCTTGCTACTATCTACTTATCTAGGCAGTTACTTATCTAGGATGGAGAATGGCCAGAGTACTCAGATATCCTCCATTTGGTCCACTTACTCCTCAGGAAACTCGCTCATCCTTGTTACTTTAAACCGTGGGAGTTGAGACTGTTCATTTACCACATCATCTTCTTTCTCACCATCTCTCCTTAACTCTCTTTTCTTTGCTCAGGTAAGCACACAGCAGATCAATAGATTTGCTTTCTAGAAACTGTCCAACTGGAGAATGAAATACCTTGTTTGTTTCAAACACTTGGAGATTGTTACAAACACTTGGAGCCCTATTCACTTGGATTTGACTGGGAGAAGAAGTGCCTCCTTGTCTATTATGCTGAAAATTCACAACCCAAGAGGTTTTCTTCCTTTCTCCCACTACCCAGTCATGTACAACGGATTTACCATTTGTGTGTATGGGGGGAGGGAGGGGTAGGGGGGTCTCTTGTTGATACTTAGATACACGTGCTCTGCCTGGAGGCAAACAGCATCTCCAGGACAGCCAATACTTACTACAAGTTCAGCAATCTGAGAATCAGGACCTGATTCAAGAAATAGAGCGGATTAATCGACTTTTAATATTATTACAAGACCTGCTAGTGTAAATGCGGGTGGGGCCCAGGAGACCATCAATTATGAAGTGACAAAAGTGACAAGGCCTGCAATATCACGCTCTGGCTGGTTGAATCTGATTTTTTTTTTTTTTTTTGTGGGGAAGATCAGCCCTGAGCTAACATCAGATGCCAATCCTCCTCTTTTTTGCTGAGGAAGATTGGCCCTGGGCTAACATCTGTGCCCATCTTCCTCTACTTGGTATGGGACGCAGCAACAGCGTGACAAGTGGTGCATCGGTGCACGCCCAGGATCCGAACCTTCGAACCCCGGGCCGCTGAAGCAGAGTGCACGCACTTAACTGCTGCGCCACTGGGCCGGCCCCTGAATCTGATTTTGAAATTTCAAATATATGTTCCTTGCTCATCATTTCTTCAGGAATTGAGCATCTATAGATGAAAAAAAGGCATTTTCTACTTTTCTTTAGTCTAACTTTTACCCAAAGTTTCACGGTAAAAATAGTAAGTGAACTTGCTATCTGACCTGGACATTATTATAAGTAACTATAAATAAAATACATGTTATTTGTATTTTTAATACATATTTGGTTTTGAATGCTTGCATAAGAGCAGGTGGCTTAATTCAATTAAGATTTTTCTAGAATTATAGGAGAATGCTTCAAGTCTTAGCTCAAATGCTATCTTCTCAGAGACTGACCACTTTCCACCTACTTCAGTTTCTTTTTTTATATTTTACTTCTTTCCTACATCATAAAAATCAATATCTATATTGAATTTATTTATTTACAATAGTTCCCCTTATCCACGGTTTCACTTTCCACGGTTTCAGTTAGCCACGGTCACCTACGGTCCAAAATATTAAGCGGAAAGTTCCAGAAATAAACAATTCATAAGTTTTAAATTGCTCACCTTTCTGAGTAGCGTGATGAAATCTCATGCCATCCCCCTCCATCCTGCCTGGAAGTGAGTCATCCCTTTGTCCAGCAAATCCACCCTGCATCCGCCCAGTAGTCACTTAGTAGCTGCCTCAGTTATCAGATCGACTGTCATGGTATCACAGAGCTTGTGTTTAAGTCACCCTTATTTTATTTAATAATGGCCCTAAAGCGCAAGAGTAGTGATGCTGACAATTCGGATATGCCAAAGAGAAGCCATAAAGTGCTTCCTTTAGGTAAAAAGGTAAAAGTTCTCAACTTAATAAGGAAAGAAAAAAAGCCATATGCTGAGGTTGCTAAGATCTACAGTAACTTTTATCTATCTAACAGTATGTTGTTAGAATTGTTCTATTTTCTTATTAGTTATTGTTGTTAATCTCTTATGGTGCATAATTTATAAAGTAAACTTTATCATAGGTTTATATTATAGGAAAAAACATAGTGTATATAAGGTTCGGTACTGTCTGCAGTTTCAAGCATCCACTGGGGGTCTTGGAACATATCCCTCATGGATAAGGGGGGTACTACTCTACTTACTTATTCATTGCCTTTCTCCTTCAATTAAAATGTAAACTCTTTGAGGGCAGACAGATGCCATATCTAACGTAAGTGCTACAATATACCTTCTATCCAGGACAGTGACTCACACATAGCTGGTGTTCATTAAATATCTGTTGAATAAATGATTATAAGAAGGAATAAATGGACAAAGGCTGCATATTGGAATGTGAAGAGTGTTAGGAAAACCAAGAGTGTTATTCTATCAAGTAGGAACTCAATAAATACAATAAATATTGATCTAGTCCCTTATTTCACCTCCCAGTCCTACTAAATAGTCACTGCTCTGTGAATGTGTGTTGGTTGAATAATCAAGTGTGAATGAGTGGGTGAAAATGTTCTTTATAGCTGTCTGCTGATTTTGCTTTTCCCTTTTGCATTTTCCCACATTCGTGTGTGTACGTTGCTCAAAAATCAATCCAAAAGACCTTCAATTTCTCTTGTACTTCAATCATATCTGGTAATAGAGCTCAAGATATATCTTTTTTTTGCAGTTTCCATTGAGGTGAATAAGAGACAATCTTGTGGAGTTTTTTGGCGGGGGCAGGTGTCAGCCCGCTGTTCATATTTTCAATGGGTAATCTTACAATTAAAGAAAATGCAGTTTGTTTTTTATTGGGGGGAAGAGAATAAATATGAGAGTAAATATATTTTCCCATGTATATTTTTAATATATAGTCTACTTACTATTTTAAAAGTGCAATATTTTTAAATTTGAAAAATAATAGGAATTTCTCACTCTAAATTATAAAAACCATACAACAAATACAATAAAAGTATGAAAATATATTGAGAAATCACCTCTAATCTTCCTTCCCTGAAAGACCACTTTTCTTTTTATTTTGCTTAATTTCTTCTAATTTTTACTCATGTATATGCATATTTTCTTTACAGTTATAATCACTAATTATACACACGTCTGTATCTTATTTTCAAAAATTCCTGTTGCTTCACTGTTTTCCACATAGAGACATGGGTTATAATTGAGACTTACTAACTTATAATGATTCCAGTTATTGGATACATTTCTATATTTCTAAGTAGTTATTTCTGTATTGTTGACTTTTCTTGGTTTAAATAAGGGTATGATGAACATGCATGTGGCTTTTCTTATTCTTTTCATTTGATATTATTTTCATGTGATAAGTTTTTATAAGCAGAATCACAATGGTCAAAGATAAGAACAACAATTTAGCTCAACTAACTTTGTAAATATTCAGATATTGCTAAATTTTTACTTTTTAACGTTGAATACTTCATCTTGGATCCTGTAATATAAAGTCTATTTGCTAATGATTTCGAACAACATAGTTATTCACGTCATTCTGAACTATAAGGATCTGATCACTTTAGTAAGAGCAAAAAAGTTTGAATGTATTATTTCTACTTAAGACGTAGCAAATGGGCATTTTATTTTTACTAAAAGATAAGGATTGGATATGACATAGGATACTCTCTGAAAAATTCTAATTATCTACTTAATGAGACTTTCGGGGGGACTAAAATAGTTTATTATAGTTTTGCAATAAAACAAAACAATGGGAAACCCTCAAGGAAGTAATTTTATGTATTTAAGTGATTTTCAAATCTATTCTTATGGATGAAATAATTTAAGAGATAATTTATTTTATCTAAATTGTGAAGCTAGAAATTATTATTATTTGGAGATTAATAGAAGAAAACTTATCTGTGATAAATCTTAAAGCATCCTAATAAGAATATCAATCCAACAATCCAACTTCATGATAGTTAGACAAAAAACAAGACAACAGCAAAAAGCAATCTTTTATTTGTCAAGTCTTCTCTGGCATATATTTAACTTTACATTTGATCTGATCAATT
The DNA here is from genome assembly GCF_057802395.1 of Ceratotherium simum simum. Taxonomy (NCBI): domain Eukaryota; kingdom Metazoa; phylum Chordata; class Mammalia; order Perissodactyla; family Rhinocerotidae; genus Ceratotherium; species Ceratotherium simum. The sequence goes on along the minus strand of NC_141908.1, from coordinate 70,574,683 downwards.
AAAGATATTTTACCGTGAGAGAGTAATTAATGCTGTCTTGGTTCTTATGAGTTTCACACATAGGAGCCAAAAACCTTAACATTCGATCTATCACTCTGAAATTGATTAGACATATTTTCACTCACAGTGTTCATCCCAATCCTCCCTCACAGCTAGATAGTTTTAAATCTTCCCTTTGTCGTAGATCAAGTAGAAGGAGAAATTGACAGAAACTCATGGTTTTTGTTGTTCAATATCTCTCCATGGAAGCATATTTGTTATTATTTTACCACCTCAAAAAAGTAGTAAATTTATATTTAAAACATTTTATTGATAAAGGAAGAGAAACTTAGTGAAATTAAGTAAATTTGGCCCAGGTCAAAACACATGTTATTAATAATAAAATATAGAAACTTACTAACTTTATGGCTTTATTAATTTTACAAATACATGATTATAAATGATATGTTATACAAAATAGAAATTTTACTCACTATAGAGTTTTAGTGAAGTTTAACTTTCCAGGTATCTGTCAATTTCATTTTAATTTTTGTAAGAAAAAGTTAAATCCTATGTGAAATAATTAAGGAATAGCAGTAAAAACAACCAAATATTTTCATAAACCTGATTTTCAGATCTATTAGGAAAATATCCTATATCAAATTGCTTATCACCCCTTTGTCATGGAATAAGACTGTTTTCCTTTATATTATGCTTTCCTATATTTCTAAAAAATAGATAACTTAATTCTCTAGATCTATAACAGGAAGGAAAGCTATTAAAATAAGGGCAATTAGATATTTCAAATCTGGAGAATAGCTTTGATAAATCTTCCCATTTGGGACAAAGAACAATTGACTCCATCCTAGATTCTGTCATGTCTACTATTGTATAAAGGAACATGTTTCATAAATAATTTCTGAAGTTGTAAAAAAAAAAAAAACAAGGCTATCTTTGGAATACTCTGAGAAAATGTTTTTTCTGTAGGATCATGATGGGGCGAGAAAGAATGAATATTGGACTCAAATGGAAGTCTACTACTTACTATATGATATTAATAAGTGAATTAATCCAGTGTATCTCAAAATATGGGCCAAGGTCACCTGTATTGGTGTAATCTGTGATGTGTGTTAAAAATGTCGATTCCTGTGCCCCACCACAAGCCTTCGGGATCGGAACTCCTAGAGACGAGTCCTCAAATATAATGTACATGTCTACCACCATTCAGGTGACCTTTATGCAGCATCCTTATTTCAGATTCAGGAATGAACTCTGCTTACAAATTTGTTATGAGAACTAAATAATGTGGTAAAGTAATTAGTAAAAAACAAGTCCATAATAATTTAAATATTATTTCCTTAATCGTTTCTCCTTGACAGACATTTTGTTATATTTTTTCTCTTGCTCTTTTTTAGTCATTCAGTAACATTTCTCTGCTCAGTTATCCAGTTTCATGGACAATGTTTTTTTTTCCATGTCAGTGTAAGTCTAGAGGGAAGAATTGATTGTGAGATAATTGTACTTGTTCTTGCTAATTCATGAGAGCATGGTTCAGTCACTACATTAGATAAACATTTGAAGGACACATGGCCAAATGGCATCAATGTAGAAACTAGGGGAGTTGAAGCTCTACTGTTATTGGTCTGCCCAAACAAGCAATTCTCCACAGGAGCAGATTATATCAAAGAGACCACTACTCAGCTTGGTGGAAGAGAGATTGGAAAGTTAGAAGGAAGGTGCATGATGCATATTTCTTCTCACTTGTTTTTCTGAGGATGCAAGTTCTACTTTGGAGGGGGATTGCAAGGTCATGTTGAGTGTTGTCCATGAATTCCTCTCCAGTCACAAACTGATTTTCTAACCACGTCTCATTGCTTCCAGGGTCTCCAAAGCCCCAACCACCTCCTTTATTGGGCTCTCACACCCTGGGCCATTATTCTCCTGCCCTAATCACCTCAAGGCCAGGTACCAGACAGCGAGAGACAGCCCTTTTACCCCACAGCCTGCCGAAATTATTCAAACTGGCTGACCCTAAGCTTCCCTACAGCTTCTCTACTTGTCCTTTCCTGCAGAAACCACAGTAAAGGCTCTTGCCCACAGTTCTCCCCCTTCCTTCTGCCGCATGACTGATCTCAAGGCTTCCCTGTGTGGCCCCTGACGCAACGGCATGCCTCCTTCTCTTGGAAACTGTCAGTAATAAACTGTCTTTTCAATGGCAATAGTCTCCTGAGCTGTTGGCCTTATTAAAACTCAAATTTTCTATTAATACACTATATTTAAAACAGGAAATTCACAGAATTGATACTTATCCTGGTGAATACATGCAAAATCTCTGCTTTAGGGCTCACTAAAGTTTAATACTTCCTTACTTGGATAGTCATCCTCAAACCCACACCTTTTCTCCCTTTTGAGGTCTTAAGACCTTGAGTAATATTCATTTACATGCTGTTCTCTATTTCCCTGTACACCCTCTGGAGTTTTGCTACTAAAAGGATTATCTGGGAACCAGCAGCATCCACATCTTCTGAGAGCTTGTTAGAAATACAGAATATCAGGCTCTGAATCAAAATTAACAAGATGCCAGGTGATTCATATGCACATTAAATTTTGACCAATACCGAATTAGGATTGCAATTCCTTTACCCTACTCTTTTCTAGGATGACCGAGGTGTTAAAACTACATTGTACTTCAAAACTTGAAGGCTTTCCTTCCTTATCTTTACATAAACAATTACTGTTGGCTGACTGGATATCTTTATCCTTTTTTCTATTTCTTTTTTCCCCAGTTTTTATTTGATTACAAGATCAATCAATCTTTAGACTGATCCTACATTCCCCTGAGTTTCAGAGAAATATTTTTCTGCTCACACACAAAATTGTAAAGCCTTTTACCTTCTTACTGTGTTTTTCCTCTGCTTCTGAATAAATTGGGTAACTAGAGTCAGAATATCCTAAGTGTATATTTTGCCGATTTTATTATTTATCCTTGGAACTGTGAAGATCTAAGAAATATATTTCATCTCAACACGAGGCAACGATACAACTATTGTAGAGGTAGACTCCTATTTTGTTTGTTTGTTCACTGATGAACTGTGTTAGTTCTGTATAGAATATTCGGTGTTCTTGATCTCTGATCATTCACAATCCTGGTTCAAATTCAAATAGATATAATATCTCCAGTTCAACCTAGGAGCACAGGAAGGTATTATTTCTGAGATATTGTGGAACAGTCACACAAGTTCTCAAAGGTTAGCTGCTCCATGTGTCAACAGTTCCAAACTTTCTAAGTAGAATGTATTTAGAGGTGACTGGCTTGTTAACAGTAGAGATTAGGGAATCTACCTTAACGCTAGATATGCACAAGAAGTGTACATTTTATTCTCTGAAATTTTAAAATTATTTGGAGCTATCTCGAGGGATTGATGATGGTGATTAATATAAAGCTGCATTTGCATAGCAAGTTCTTTGTTATTACTTAAAATTTATGTGTGTATGGAAGTGGAAAGGACTTCAGGGATATGGACAAAGATTGTTCTGGAAACAAATTAAGGGTTTGTTGCAGTTAAGTGAAGAGATCAAGAGAACAAGAGTAAGAGAATGGCAATCAATTATCTCCTGCCTGGTAGTTCCTACCCAAAAGACCAAATAGCACATAATATTTCTCTTTTTATTTTCTATTAAATTTACATTGATTTATATAGGATTTTGTGAGTTGTAAATTCAAGTTCCAGACAAGCTTGCCCTAGTCCTCATAATAAATTCAGTGTTAATGCTTTTATGGATTTAGTTAATAAACTTAATGTCATTGTGAAATGCATATCTCACTGGTTTGCTATTTAATTGGTTTATTTTTGACAGAGAATGGAAAAAGCTTTCACATGTTTTAATTAGGTAGGTATGCCACTTAGTGCAAAAATATTGGTCATCACATATACACGTATTTTAAATAAAACATGTTAGATTATATAAATAGGATTTTAAAAATAAGACATTCGTAAAATATTTTATCTAACTGTCCTAGTTAATTTTCTTCCACCTAGGGTCCAATTTTTTTTTTTGTAATAGATAAAATTTCCTTTAAGCAGTAAACACTGGATACTAGGACTCTATAACAGAAAATAAACTCAGATGATGGGCTTGTGTCTTTCTCCAATTTGCTAACCATTATCATCAGTAACCTTATATGAGAGCTTTCCTAATTATAATAAAGAAGGAAATACAGTCTTTTTCCTCTGGAGCATGTAGACAAACAGAAAGAATAAAAGCAGTGTTAGGGGCTGGCTCGGTAGTGTAGTGGTTATCCGCTTCGGCAGCCCAGGACTCACAGGTTTGGATCCTGGGCGTGGACCTATGCATTGCTTGTCAAGCCATGCTGTGGCAGGCATCCCATGTATAAAAAGTAGAAGATGATGGGCCCAGTTGTTAGCACAGGGCCAATCTTCTTCAGCAAAAAGAGGAAGATCAGCAACAGATGTTAGCTGAGGGCCAATCTTCCTCACCAAAAAAAAAAAGAAAAAAAAGCAGTGTTTAATAAAATTGTAGATGTTATATTTGTTTGCAATTTAATCACCTACAATCTGCAAACATGAAACATAAATAAATTGACTCACAAAAACTTGTCTCAAAACAAAAAATGTAAAACAAAACAAAATTAATTTTATGCTTTCTCCATTTCTTCAAAAAATGTCCGTGAATTGAACTGTAAAGTTTTTGTGCTGTTGTTGCCGTATACATGTATTCTAACCCCTCAATCAATTCATTGTAGTTAATTTTGCCTTAACCAGTCAATTACCTTTTAAAGAAATATTTTTTGCTAAACAAGAAAAATAAATTTTGTATTTACCTATAATTTACTATTTCCAGTGTTCTTTCCTTGTGAAGATCCAAGTTTTAATGTGGTATCATGTTGTTGTATCTGAAAAACTTCCTTTACAATTTCTTTTAGTGCAGGCTTGCTGGGGACAAATCTCTAAGCTTAAGTTTTTCTAAAAATGGCTTTATTCTACTTTCACTTTTGGAGGAATTTTTAGCTGAATATAGGTTGACTTTTTTTTTCATTTTAGCACTTTAAAGATGTCAATCCATTGTCTTTTGATCTTCATTATATTATATGAAAAGTCAATAGTCACTCTTTTTCTTGTTCTCTCAAATGTAATTATTTTTTTCTCATCTGGCTGCTTTTTAAATTTACTGTTTGCCACAATAAATTTGATTTGTTTTCAGTAATTTGATTATGAGGTTCATAGGTGTAGCTTTATTTTTGTTTTATCTACTTTCTGTTTGTTGAACTCTCTGAATCTCTGTATTTATAATATTTATTAAATTTGTAAAACTTTTGTTTCTTCCAACACTCTCACTCCTCATGTTCTGAGACTCCAATTATAAGTCTGTTGTACTCCTAAATACTGTCCCACAGGTCTCTGAGACCATGTTCATTTTTTTCAGCAATTTTTCTTCTCGGTGCTTCAGATTGAACAGTTTCTATTTCTATGTTTTCAAGTTTACAGATATTAAATTCTATTTTGTCTAATATGCTTTTAATCTCATTCAGTGAAATTTTTATGTCACATTCTTTATTTTCCATCTCTAGAAGTTGCATGTATTAGTTCACTGTGGGTGCAATAACAAGTTAATTGGGTGGCTTAAAACCACAGAAATTTATTCTCTCACAGTTCTGAAGGCTAGAAGTGTAAAACCATTTTGTCAGAAGGACCACACTCCCTCCAGAAGTTCTGGGCTCTGTTCCTTGCTTCTCTCAGCTTCTAGTAGCTGCCGGGCATTGCTTGGCTCATAGATGCTTCATTCCAATCACTGCCTCCATCTTCACATTGCTGTCTTCCCTACATGTGGCAAACTTCATCTGCCTCTTTATTATAAGGGTACATGTGACTGAATTAAGGGCCTACTCAGATAATCCTGGATAAATTCCTCCTTTTAAGATGTTGAACTTAATTACATATTTTCCCATGTAAGGCAAATTTTACTTTTTTGCCATATAAAGTGAAATCCACATATTCTGGGGAGAGGAAATAAATATACTTTTGCAGGAAGGGGCATTTTTTAGTCCAGACTGCACCATTTTTAGTGCAGACCACAGTCTGACCTCCGGTCTCCAAAGATTCATGTGTAGTCTACTGCAAAATAGATTCACTCCATTCCAACATCCCCCAAAGTCTCAATCCATTACACCGTCTATTCAAGTCTAAAACCTCATCTAAATATCATTGGCTCAAATGTCCAAAATCTCATCATCTAAATCAGGTATGTGTGAGACTCTTGGTATGAGCCTGAGGCAAAATTTCTCTACACCTGTGCACCTGTGAAAAAGAAAACTTATCTGCTTCCCTTATATGAGGGTGTGACAGGCATAGGATAACAGTCATAGACATTCTCCTTCCAAAAGGGAGAAAAATGGAAAGAAGAAAGGAGTTTCTATTCCCAGAAAGTTCAAATCCAGCAGGGAAAATTCCATTAGGTTTCAAGGACTGAGAATAATCCTTTGTGACTCACAGTTCTGACCTTCATGCCCGTAATTTCATAGGTCTTGGGTTACACAGCCCTGCATTTTGGGCCCAAGGCTCTGCCCTAAGAGTCATTTTTTCTTTTTCTTAAGAGTAGCGCATATTTGCATCTGAGTAGTTTTATCAGCATATTTCCTGTCTGCAGAATTTTGGGAGTCTGACAGCCTTATTTCATGTCATGCTGGCTCTATTGCTTTCAGTCCAGTGGTTCTGTTAGTATTTCATTCTCAAAAATCTGTAGGTAGCATGTGTATATCACTAGGATTCAAACAATTGCACAAGAGGTTCCTCCACAGATCTTTCCTGGATAATTGCATCTCTATTCCTGCTTTCTCTTCAGATGGTTGTGTTGATCCATGTATGAGTCATGTGCCTAATTTTATAGCAAAAGTTGTCCAGTCACGCACTTGGGATTCTCTCCAGAGTACACTTTCCTAATAGTGAATCTGCTAATTTTAGCATCTTTTGTAATCTAGATAGGTTGAGAATTTTGTAAATCATCAAGTTCTGATTTCTTTTTTCTTAACAGTTCATTCCTCAATTTATCTTATTTCTCTCGCACTTCACATCAGCAAGAAAAAACAAAAAACAGGTCTTTAACACTTTGCTTGGACATCAATCTCCTCAGTTCAATATCCAAATCCATTACTTGTGGTTCTACTTTTCAGCCAACAGTAGAACACATTTCAGCCAAGTTTTCTGCCACTATAGAACAAGGATCACCTTTCCTCTGGTTTCCCATGTGTTTCCCATTTCCTTTTGAGCTCTCACCAGAATCACCTTTAATGTCCATATTTCTACAAATAGTCACTGTATGATGATCTAGGCTTTTTCTATCATGCTTCTCAAAATTCTTCTCAGTACCAAAATCTGTATTAGGGTTGCTGTAACAAATTTCCACAAGTTAGGTGGCTTAAAACCACAGATATTTGTTATCTCACAGTTCTGGAGCCAAAAATCTGAAATCAAGATTTAGGCGGGGCTGTGTTTCATAGGGGGGCCTTAGGGGAGAATCCATTCTTTGCCTCTTCCAGCTTCTTAAGGCTGTATTGCATTCTTTGGCTTGTGGTTGTGTCTTTCTCTGCTCCTTCTTCTTCAAATTTCCTTCCCCTCTGCACTGAAACTCACTCTGCCTCTCTCTTATAAGGACATGTGTGATTTCATTTACAGCCAATTAAGATAACCCAGGATAACCTCCTCCTCTCAAGATCCTTAACTTAGTCAAATTTTCTTGCCATATAAGGTAATATTCACAGGTTCAGGAGATTAGGATGTGGACATATTTCAGGGTCACCATTCAGCCAACTCCATTCCATTTAGACTGTTTACATATTTTACTTTGTTCTGTGCCCAGGTCTTAATTTATAAAGGTGAGTTAGTGACGACATGGAGAGGTAAGTGTAATTAAAAGAAAAGTTTAGTGTTACTCACAGTTCCCCTAGAAACAAGAGCCATGGCTGCTCACACAGGGCCACAGGAAGAACACCAGGTTTTGGTCAAGAAGCAGAAGCAGAAGCAAGTCATAGTTTTAGGCCAGAGTCTTGATTGGGGTGTCTGCGGGAGAGGTAAAACAGAGCAGGATGAACAGTTTAAGATTAGCTAGTTTGCGGTTGGGTGCGCGCGCTCTGCTACTGGCGGCCTGGGTTCGGATCCGGGGCGCGCACCTATGCACCGCTTCTCCGGCCATGCTGAGGCCGCGTCCCACGTACAGCAACTAGAAGGATGTGCAACTATGACACACAGCTATCTACTGGGGCTTTGGGGGGAAAAAAAAAAAACATTAAAAAAAAAGATTAGCTAGTTTGAATAATTTCAGTGGGCTGTGGGCCATACGAGTGGTTCCTAGTTGCCTGGCACCTGGCTGTGCGATGATTAAGGCAGAGGATCATTGCCTCCTAGGGTGTATGGGCCAGATAAAGGAGGCATGGCTCTGCATTGATTAGTTGGAGTATCAAAGTTACGCTCTGGCCTGGGCATTTTGCTATCTCTAAGAATTGGCTAGCCCCTGGAATGGCAATCTCCCCCCAGTCGGAAAGATTTTTTTTTTTTTTTTTTTTTGTGAGGAGGATTGGCCCTGAGCTAACATCGACCAATCCTCCTCTTTTTGCTGAGGAAGACTGGCCCTGGGCTAACATCCATGCCCATCTTCCTCCACTTTATATGTCAGCATGGCCTGACAAGCAGTGCTTTGGTGCGCACCCGGGATCCAAGCCGGCGAACCCCGGGCCTCCTCAGCACAGCGGGCGCACTTAATCGCTTGCGGTGCCAGGCCGGCCCCAGAAAGGTTTTTTGAAGATGTTAAAACATCATAATACACAGAAAATAAAAAACATGACTAATGCACCTTTATCTCCTCATTATAACCATGTTTTCCTAAAATCGTTGAGCAAATTTATATTAAATCTATATTTAGAATCCTTGTCTGCTAATTGTATTACCTCCATCATTACTGGGTCTTTTCAATTGACTAACTTTTCTTCTAGTTATTTTTCACATGTTCCTGATTATTCAAATGTGCAGTAATTTTATTATTATGATTATTGCATGCTGGATGCTGTGTATTTTACGTTGTTCTGTGCTGGATTTCATTGCTGTCTTTAAAGAATAGTGGGCTTTGCTCTGGCAGGCAGCACACATTGCTTATGGATTAGTTTGATCCTTTCAAGATTTGTTTTTAAGCTTCTAGAGGATGGAAGTAATGATGCTTTCACTCTTGGGCCAATTTAGCCCTTCTATCAAAGTATGAGATTTTTGAGTCCTTACTACATGTCCTAGATTCTCCCTTCTGATTGGTCAGAATTAGAACATCTTCTAGTGTTAGCTTCTTAGTGGAACCCTAGGGCTTGTTCCATTTATAGGTGCCTGGTTATTCTTTTCCCAGATATAGAATTCTACCCTATGACTGGTTTAATATTCAGCCAAATACTCAAGAGGACGCCAGGAAGAATTCTCAAGATCTTTTCTGGGAATCCATTTTTTCCAGTGCTCTCACTCCTTAACTTCCAGGTGTATCAAGGTCCCTCAACTTCAATCTCTTTCTCCTCAACTGGATGAAACTACCTGTGTTCTCTCTCTATGCATCTTAGTGATGAAATAGCCTCTAGGCAGAAAGATGGAGTCATCTCAGGGTTCTTCTTTTTTTTTTTTTCCCTTCTCTCATTTATCATATATCTGTACTGCCTGTTATCAATTGCCTAAAAACCTTTGTCCTATAATTTGTCATTTTTCCTGGTTGCTTATAGAAAAAAAGGTAAGTAGATTCTAGTTTATTCTATTACTGCCAGAAGCAGAAGCTTAGATTTCAAACTAAATAATAATTTTTTTTCATATATGACTAACCAAGAAGTCATTTTTCAAAAATGATTTATTGGATCCCTGCAAGACAGAAACTATGTAACAATTATTTTCATCATTTAATTCTGATCAAAAAAGAATCTTTTTAAAAAATGTAATTATAGATGAAAAATAAGGAGCTTGATAACTCAAGGAAAAAGGTCTTGAATAGAAAGTGGAAATAGGATTCATCGGCTTCCTTTTGAGATCATTGCACCAACCATGAAAGAAGGCAATATGACCAGTAGTAAGCATACATCTCAAGAGAGCTAGGCTATTCCCTTTTTAGTCACTGAATGAGTGAAACAGCATTTCTCGCAGACTTGCTAATGTTGCCATAACACTGTATCACAATTTTACATAAACATATACATGATTAAATTTTTATTTAAAATTTTTACACTTATAGTCCTTATATAACTATAAACTAAACATATATCATAAATTAAAGGCAAAGAAAACCTCAAATGAAATAGAAGATAGCAACATAGATTTATTATAATAGTTGATGTGGATTTATTGAAACTAAATCACACATGTTGGATTTAAAGTAGAAATGTATGTTTTTTTATTGCTGTCAATTCAGTTTATTACTAGATACATTATGATTATTACTGACAAAAATGTCATTAACAACTAAGCCATTGTTTTAATGCCCAATCCCCAAACAGCACACATTAAACAAGTCATTTGTAGAAAATTTTTCATTGAGATTTTGTTGCTGAACTAATGAACTCTCACAAATTGACAAGCACAAGGACTGTGTCTTTCTGACATATGTTTTCAAAATGTGAATGTCCAACAAAATGATGTCTGCATCCTTTTCTTATGCCTCAATTGTATTATCACTTTTCCCTATTCATATACCAGTCAAACCAATTTTTATTCAGCCTAATGTAATAACTTGTTATATACATGGCATTCATGTATTTAAATGTATATCTGTTTGTTTTTCAACATCTTTGCCAATTAAAAAAATACTACTTGGTGCCAATGTAATTTTAAACATGAATGTCAAGTTAGGCATGGGGATTATATGGCAGTGCTTAGTTATAAGGTATGTGGGTAGGGAGAGTTGTAATATTTTTTCAAATGTGAAGACAAAATAGAAATGATTTTGATAATTCTGGAACTTTTGAGAAGAGTTCCATGAATCAACAGAGGTCTTTGAACCCCGATTGATAAAACAATCTCTGGATTATGGGAAGTCACTGAACTATTTAAGAAAGGGAAGGATAAAAACAGATATGCACTAACAGAAGACTGAAAACTATAAAGGAAATATGACTAGCATTTGCATTTTTTATTTTGCAGCACAACATTCCCAATTTGCAAATTTAAGTACTGATGAACCTGAAATCATTTATCACATCGACTTGGAAATGACCTCAGATCCTTTTGGGTTAATGCTTTAAGTTTGTGTTTTTGCCATTTTTTAAAAAAATCAATTAATGTAACCATAAGAACTGTGGTTAGAATATTTGACTCATTTTGAATTATTAAATTGATTTTTGCTTATTCTTTCTGGTGCATTTGTGGCCTATTAGAAAGGCAGAAGGTTATAACAGTAAGGGCTTCCAGATCTATGCACTTTGAAGACTTCAATAATCATTTTGCACTCAATATCAATTAATCTCACTTTGCTGTTGATGTCAACTTTACTGTTGCTTTAAACATATTTTAAATTGTAGGGAAATCATTATTATGTACAGAAATAATAAGACTTTCCAGTAAATGTTATACCACGTGAGATGTTTTGAATTGATTTGTTCACCCATGTTAATCTAAAAATGCCCCTACAGTAAATAGAAAACACCCTATAAGAGATTTTGTTCTCTCTTTAAGAATTTTCAATAATAAATATGTTTATTACTTAAACTAAACAAATTCTTTAATATTTCTTTTATACCTTACCCAAAACAAAAACAAGCTCCTAATATAGAGGTTAGCGAAACTTAAAACTATAAACTTTGGAAACAATTTTCAATATATTTTTTTTTTTAAATCTGCTTCAGTTAGTTATCACATGTGAGTTAGTTGTATACTGGAGTTTGAACATATTTAGTGACATATTTATCTTATGGCCCATTGCTGAGAATTATAAAAATTAATTATATTGAAATACTACCATTTAATCTGTCCAAATATTCTACTTTCATTTCTTCTTTCTGTCAGTTGATTTGATATTGACAAACTGACCCAATAGTCTCAGGAAAGATTAATCTTTATTTTTACTTTGAGATATTACATTTACTTGACTGTCAGTTCCTTTCTCATTGAATATTCCTTTTTCCCTCAATTGAAAAACAAGAATACATTTGCTTTCCCTCATTTAGTGTTTTATCTGAAAGGATTAATTTTTCTTTACCAATAATTTCAAACCTCTAGTTGTGCTTGATAAATACAATTAATTACATTTTGGTGAAATATAAGGAAAATAATTTATCTTCATGGCCATTTAACTCTTCCTTCTTTGTCCACGGAGATTTTTTAAAATAATCTTTTTATTTTAAAATAGTTTTAGGTTTGCAGAAAAGTTGCAAAGATAGTACATGTATCTTTGGGTATCTTGTACACCTCACATTCAGTTTCCCCTACTATTAACATTTTACCTTAGCATGGTACATTTGTCAGAAATAATAAACTGATATCAGCATGTCATTATTAAGTAAAGTTGTTCATTTTTATCTAATAGCCTTTTTCTGTCCCAGGCTCCCACCCAGGATACTACATTACTTTTAGCTGTCGTGTTTACTTAAGCTCCATTATATCATGATGGTCTCTCAGACTTTCCTTGTTTTTGATGACCCGGACAGTTTTGAGGAGTAATAGTCAGCTATTTTGTAGACTATTCTTCAATTTGGATCATCTGATATACTTCTCATGATTAGACTGGAGGTATGGGTTTGAGGATAAAGTGCCATTCTCATCGCGTCATATCAAGGATACTACCATCAATATGACTTATCATTGTTGATATTAAACTTGATCACCTGGCTGAGACAGTGTTTGCAAGGTAGTTAACTCTTTTCTTCTTTTTTTATACATAACTCTGGTAGGAAGTAACTATGCATAGCCTATACAGAAGAATGAAGAATTGCAATCCACCTCTTTGAGATGGAAGAATTATTTGGAATTCTTCTGTATGAGTTTTGTCTAGCCCCCCACCCCCATTTGTTTATTCAATCATTTATTTATATCGGTATAGACTCATACATAATTTATTTTATGCTTTGGGTTATAATCCAAATACTACTTATCTAATGGTAGTAGCAGTAGTGGGATTTTGTATAAATTGTTTCAGTTTTGGTCATTGGGAGTTCTTTCAGTTGGCTTTTGTGTTCCTTTAACATATCTTCAGTCTCTTGTTTTTTGAGCACTTCCTTACGCTTTGGGACTACAAGGCTCATCTTATATACTTCATTCCCTAACACTAGAATTAGCCATTTTTTCAATAGGCCCTGGTTCCTTTTATTGAAAAATTGCTTTAGAAACCAAGAGCTGGGTTCTGGATGTCCCCACTCTCATGGGGCCGTCATTACTGTTAGGTCCCCTCAGTGAACAGAGCTAGGAAATGTAAGTGTGTATATTAACTCGTGTATACACATATATCTATGATTATTTCTATGTTATACATATGTTTCTATGTTAAGCTAAACAGAAATTCATACTGATGTCTGCAATTCTAATTTAGCACCCCGTGATTTATTCTATCTTTCTCCTTTGCTTATCTATAACCTCCCATCCAGTGTAAGATACCTGGCTCCCACAATCCTCCATCCATTTACTTATTCGTTTATTCTTGGTATACATGTATAGTGGTTTCAGAATTGTTAACTCATATCACCATGGGAAACAATTTTTCCAGCTAGAGTACAGTGCTTATGTACAGTTCCTTTTATCTTTAATCTTATACTCTCCACTCATTTCAGTGCCCCTCAATCCATTCAATGAGGTGTCATACATTTATAATTCAGTTAAGTTCTTTTATTGAAGCTTACATTCCATGCTGAGGTGCCTCAATCTCCTAACTGATTCTTTAAATTTGCACACTTTAAGGTTCACTCTTTGTTCTGTAAGGTTCTACAGATATTGACAAACATACAGCATCATGTACCCATCACTACATTATCACACTGAATAGTTTCACCTACCTAAATATCCTCTGTTTCATGTATTCAATCCCCATTCTCCTTCCTAAACCCCTGGAAACCATTGATCTGTTTTTTGTTTCTATAGTTTTTCTGTTTTCAGAATGTCATACAAATAGAACCATTCAGTATATAGTCTTTTCAGATTTTTTTTTCCACTTAGCAACATGCATTTAAGATTCATCCAAGTTTGTAAATTGATCATTCATTCCTTTTTATTGTCAGATAGTATTCCTTTGTATGGATGTACCACAGTTTATCCATTCATATATTGAAGAGCATACTGGTTGATTCCAGTGTTTGGCAATTATGAATAAAGCAGCTATAAACACGTGTGCATAGGTTTTTGAGTTGAAATAATTTTTCAGGTCAGTTTGGTAAATACCTAGGACTACAATTGCTAGAATTACAACTGTTTTGGTAAACCTATGACTAGGATGATAAGAGACTGCCAAACTTTCCAGGGTCTCTCTTCTTCTATGATACTTTTAGCTTTCATAATTATCTAGTAAAGAAATTATTGTTTGAATGACAGAAACACTGGGGCTCACATATTAAAGCAATGACTCAATTTGTTAGCAAAATAACTACTGAAAAGTAGCAAAACAGATAAAAGCAATATCAACTGAAATTAAATACATTTCAATAGTAACTTTTTAAAACCTTTAAATTAAAGTTTTAAACTTAAAAAAAAAAAAAAAAACCCTCTCTTTTTATTAAACTAAGAGAGGAACCAAAGAGAATGTGGTCATTATATTACCCAAAGCCAAATGCTATATTGAAAAGAATTCATTTCTTGTATGTGCCCCTGTGATACAGAATGGATTAAAATACTCCTAAATACCTCAAAAATACATCATTCTCTGGACAATCACTTACACAATACTACAGCAATATTTCTGATGAAGAGATATGTTTTGTAGGTGATATTTCTCTGAAAAGACCAGACCGTATCTGTGCAGCTCTGTGATGCTGAAACTATGTACCCACCAACTTATTTCATTCTCTGGAATTGTTTGCTAGCCCAGCAAAGGCAAGCTGGAGTCAATACATATCTGTTCAGGAACACGTAATTGGAGAGTAAATCTTTACTGTAGATTGTGTACCCACACATACTTATCTTTCTTATTTCCTACTCTGCCAGAACACATATATACTATAAAAATGAATTTATTTGACTGTATTCATTTTTAACTAATAAAAAGAGAGTACCTACTAAGTATCACCTTCTTTATTTTAAATTCATAAAAGGTTGGCTAATACCTGGTATTCAACTCATACATATTTCAAAGTTAACCAGTGGAAATCCTCTTCCTCACAATTCTAAGCAATTGATTTTGTAATTACTAGAATATATTTATTTCATAATGTGTGCCAGACACTGTTAATTACTTTGCATTCGTTATCTTATTTAATCTTTTTAACCATTCTATAAGGCAAATATTACTCCCTTTAATAGAAAAGGAAATTGAGGCACATAGAGGTTAAATACATTGCTCATTTTGCAGAGCTAGAAAGTGGTAGATATGTCTGTCTGTTTTGAAAGCTAATTGAATTCTTATCTCAATCCTATAATTATTCTAAGTATACTGGGTATGCTACAGAATACATAATAATTTAACTTGATTTGTAGATAATTACTTGGGGAGTAAAATACACTCATTACTTTCTTGGTTTTGATTTTCTGTGATTCCTAAGCTCAGTTTTCTGGAGTCATACCTACTTATTTAGAAAAATACTGAAACAAGAGAAAAACAAAATTTTCTCCATTCCTTACTACTTACGTCCCTTCCTTCCTTCTTTATTTCTTCCCTCATTTTTTTCCTCTTTTAATCTTTCTGTTCTCCAAAATCCTCTCATTTTGTTGATTACAAATAACTTAAAATATTTATACAGTGTCTTCCTTGAGCTGATAACATAATTGGAGAGAAAAAGCTTACAAATATTTTATAATTCAGAATCAATGTATAATGAAGTATAATTATGATAGTTTAGTACTGGCTTATGAATACATAAGTAGAGATATGGAACAGGAAACAGAGACAAAGAATAAACGAACAAATGTAAAACAAAATGACTTCTGAGAGACATATCATAACAAATCATTGGAGAAAGACAGATTATTAAATTAATTTAGCTGGAACATCCTCTCCTCTTGTGAAAGATTAAAACCATATTTCTATTCAGACTAGACAACAAAATAAAACTTTGCGTAAATTAGATATAATATATATGTAAAAGACAATCCTTTAAAAATTTCAGAAGAAAATATAAGGGGATATATTTATGACTACAGAATCTGAATGGAATTTAAAACAAAACAAAAGAAAGATGAGATCATTAAAAACATTATTGAAAAAAGTGGCTATGATGAAATTAAAAACATTTGCATAATAAACACAGTCAAAAGGCTAGTGACAAATTTTGAGAAGATAATTACAGCACAGCACAAAACCCTATGTAGAGGGGCCTGCCTGGTAGTGGTTAAGTTCGCACACTCTGCCTCGGCGGCCTGGGGTTTGAGGGTTTGCATCCTGGCACGGACCTAGGCACTGCTTATCAAGCCATGCTGTGGTGGCGTCCCACGTGTAAAGTAGAGGAAGATGGGCAAGGATGTTAGCCCAGGGCCGATCTTTCTCAGCAAAAAGAGGAGGATTGGCAACAGATGTTAGCTCAGGGCTAATCTTCCTCACTGAAAAAAACCAAAAAACTCTAGGTAGAATTGATCTCAATAATAAAATAAAACTCTGAAAAATCAATAAGAAATACAACAAATTACCTAATAGAATATAGGTAAAATCCTATAAGCAGGGAAATCATAGAAAATAAATTTGTATACCAATAAATATACTTAAATATTCTAAATTTTATTAGTAGTCAGAGTTGGAAAACCAAAAAAAAATTCACCACGGGATACCATATTGCCCCCATAAATCTGAAAAAAATTTATATTCTGACAATTAAACAAGGGTTGGCAAACCTGTATAGAAAGATGAACACTTGCATCCCACTAATGGAATATAAATTGAATCAAGTAATTTGGAAAATAATTTGGAATTATCCAGTAGAATTGAAGATGCACATAGTTATTCGGTAATTCTGCTCCTATATATATCCTGTAGAAAAATTATTGCACATGTGTACAAGAAGATGCTCCTGGAACATAAGATAGAAGGTCATATCAGGGGATTGGATTTTTAAAAAGACACAGGTGCTTTTTCCAGCTCTTTCTGTCAGCTTCACCATAGATGTTTGCTTTTGTAGCTACCTGGAGGCATTCCTCAAGCCTCTTGACACTGACTGGCTCCCTTCTTTTTCTTATGTTACTTAGCAATACCTACAACTATTTCAGTGGGATGTCATGGAGCTCTTTCTTTTGCAAAGACTTATTTCTTAGCCTTTTATTAGCACTTCAAGTAATGGTCTGTCTATGCTAATCAAAGACGACGGAGAGGATTGGTATTTGTCTGGTTCAGAATGGCAGATAATTATGAAAGAAAGATAACAATTAAAAACATAATACTGGAACTTTAACTTTGTGATTATCTGGTCAAAATGATCTTCAAACTATCATTACTAGAATCTCAGGATTCTCAAGAGGCACCTTAGGGGGTGACTGCTGGGCTTGTATCTCATTCAAAGGGTCATTGCTTTCAAGTGTCTGATATATTTGAATCTGATGTATTGAAAAAAACTGTTGAAAAAATTTTAAAACCACTAATTCACACAATGCATTCCTAATGTTTGTGAGGAAGCGGATAGAAGCTAAGTGAAATGAAGAGATATGAAGAAGTTTGTTCAGGTTTCAGAGTGGAGTAAGGAGAGGAGTAATCATATCAAGCAATAATTATTTAAGAGAAATGGGACTATTTAATCCACAGGAGCAAAGGCTTTTGGAGGGGAAGGAATGTTGCCATATTTATAAGGCTGTCATGAACAAGAGGTTTACGTGTATTTTTAATCTCCAAGGAAAAGTAAGCTACAGATGGATAGAACTTTTCCTTTCTAATTGTAAGGACTGTCAAGAGTAGATGAATAGTATTTGCTGGTGATCATTGTCCTCTCATTGGATTTCAAGCATTGGCTGTACATCCACTTGGTAGCTATAAGATATGGTAGAGATTCTATGGCAGTGGAACTTTGATAAAATTTATATTTACATTTTCCACAGATAAAATGCATTTTCCCATGGCAGAAATATGCTTTAATATTCTGTCATACCCAAGGAGAATGCTGCCGTTTCCTTCCAAGCTTGAAGAGAAAGATTATATTAAGTGAATCCTGCATGCAATGATTGAACCTGTTTGAATAATCTTCCTGAGTTATTCCACCTTAATAAATACTTATACAGATTTTATAAAGGTCCAATCCCCTAAATCATTCTACCAAGTTTATTTTCTTAAATCACCATTCTCACTATTTCCTTACTCAGAACACTTAAATGATTCAATTTTGCAGATGAAAAAGCTCAAATTACTTACTGTGACATTCAAGGTCTACGGCTGGAAAATTACTTTCCTAAAAATATATTTACCACTAATCATCAGCATGAACACTTTGCTCCTACACAATAACTCACCCATAGTCCCTCAGATAAATCTTGCTCTTGCCCATTTCTCTATTTTTATCTCTATCACTTACTATATTTCTATCTCTACCTCCATCTCTAAATCAATCTGTCTCTATCTCTTGCTGTCTCTATATTTCTACACTTGATACTTGAGTAGATGCTCATCTCAGACTCTTTTGCCATTTCCTACTTCTTTACCTGGAGTTCCTGTAGGCTCGTTCCTGGGTGTATTTTTCTTCTATGGTTATTCTGTCTCTTTAAGCAATTTTTTTTCTTTCTGTGTCTTTAAATACCACCTAAATGCTGATGTATCACAAATTTGTATTTCAAGCCATGACATCACAACTGAGCTCAAGCTGCCTACCTCTTATCCTCACTTGGATGTCTCACTGATATCTCAGCAAAGTTAGAAGATCTACCACTGCACTCCGAGTTTCCTTCCCCCAGGATTGTTTCTTTCTTTCTTTTTTTTCTTGTGAGCAACATCAGCCCTGAGCTAACATCCACCAGTCCTCCTCTTTTTTGCTGAGGAAGATTGACCCTGGACTAACATCCATGCCCATCTTCCTCCAGTTTATATGGGACACCGCCACAGCATGGCCTGACAAGCAGTGCATTGGTGCGCGCCCGGGATCCGAACCCGGGCTGCGGCAGCGGAGCGCGCCCACTTAACCGCTATGCCACCGGGCCAGCCTGAAGGATTGTTTCCTCATGATGATTTCCCATCTCTGAAAAGGAATCACCATCCACTTATTTGCTCAAGTCAAAAACCTACATGTTACACGTTTCATCATCATCCAATGTCCAGCTTTCAGCAAACTCCATTTATTTTATCTCCAAAATATATTTCAAATCTATCCACTTCTCTACATCTCTCCTGTCAATATCCTTGTCCCGGCAACTTACATTGTTTGCCTGGAGTACTAACATAGACTTATTTCCAGCAGTTTTAAGAAGCTATAATTTAAATAGCATAAAATTCACTCATTTTAAGTGTATAGTTCATTGATTTTTAGTAAATTTATAGAGTACTAAAACTATCACCATCCAATTTTAAACATTTCTATCAGTCTATAAAGTTCCTTTGTACTTATCTGCAGCTAATTCCTACTCCCACCGTAGCCCTAGATAACTACTGATCTGCTTTATTTTTATTTTTTTTTTAATTTATTTATTTATTTTTTTAAATTTTTTGTTTATTGCAGTAACATTGGTTTATAACATTGTAAAAATTTCAGGTGTACATCATTGTACTTCTATTTCTGCATAGATTACATCATGTTCACCACCAAAATACTAATTACAACCCATCACCACACACATGTACCCAATTATCCCTTTCACCCTCCTCCCTCCCCCCTTCCCCTCTGGTAACCACCAATCCAATCTCTGTCCCTATGTGTTTGTTTATTGTTGTTATTATCTACTACTTAATGAAGGAAATCATACGGTATTTGACCTTCTCCCTCTGACTTATTTCACTTTGCATCATGCCCTCAATGTCCATCCATGTTGTCACAAATGGCTGGATTTCATCGTTTCTTATGGCTGAGTAGTATTCCATTGTGTATATATACCACAGCT